>NC_059354.1:50237500-50537500 GCF_019703515.2 Myxocyprinus asiaticus
GAAAAGTAAAATGAAGGTTAGCCATTTCACCAGACTTATCCACTGTCTAGCCACCCAATCACAACCACACACCCTCTCTCCAAAACCCAGCCGTCGAGCCCCTGTCCTTTTGCTGAGATGCACTGATGAAGCATAGCCACGGGGTTCCAGGGTGTGCAAATGCCACCCAAAAAAAAAAAAAAAAAAAAAGCTTGCACACCTAAATTAAATTATTTATTTATTTTTTATCATTTCTTTTTTTACACTTAATAATAGTATTTAGGGGTGTAAAAATGCATCAATATTTATTTATTTTTTATCCCCTTTTCTCCTAATTTGGAATGCCCAATTCCCACTACTTAGTGGGTCCTCGTGGTGGCGCGATTACTCACCTCAATCCGGGTGGCGGAGGACAAGTCTCAGTTGCCTCCGCTTCTGAGACCATCAATCCGTGCATCTTAACACGTGACTCGTTGTGCATGACACCACGGAGACTCCCAGCATGTGGAGGCTCATGCTACTCTCCACGATCCACACACAACTTACCACACGCCCCATTGAGAGCGAGAACCACTAATCACGACCACGAGGAGGTTACCCCATGTGACTCTACCCTCCCTAGCAACCGGGCCAATTTGGTTGCTTAGGAGACCTGGCTGAAAATGCATCAATATTATGCTGAAACTTTGATGCATCGATTGCAGAATTTAATAACCAATAATAATAATAATAATAATAATAATAATAATATCCAATGTGTTACAGAGGCTGTCAAATTACACGTGCACTCTCGCAACAGACGTGGGACACGTGATTGAGGAAAAAAATGCACTCTTTAAATTAAGAAAGCTTAGTTCGAATTTCTGCCTAATTGTTCATAATTGCACACATCTATTTAAGCAAAATAAGTTAACTGTTGTTCTTTTCTTCCCCAATTATGATATATTATGTATATTGTGGAATATTTGGAGGATACACTTGGACAGGTAGATGATACATGAGGTAGAAGATGTCCTTAAAGGTGCTGTTTGTGATTTTAGTGTTCTGAAGCTTTCACGTGACTGAGCCGTTGAATTAGCTCAAAACCCGCCCTACAAAGATCATTTTGTTATCAAAACCGAGCAAAAGAGCAGCATTGTTTATTCCTGTGGTTGTCAAATTCAACAGTGCCACAATAGCGCCCTCAACTGACAAATAATATGAATCATAGCCTCAAGGACCCACTTCAAATACAACACTATGAGAACGAGCAAAATGATTGACAGGTGAAAAGCGTCAATGTCCGCGGTCCGCAAATCTATTACGCATAATCAGCAGTGTACTTACCGTCTGTTTGTGTTAGACTGCATAAACTCAGACATTATAAATTCCTTTATTCATATTGGCTCAATAATTAATATAAGAACATTATTATTATTCTTATATTTATTATTATGAACCAAACCTCCCAGTACTCCATAAATACTAAGAATATGGCAAAGATTTTGAATCTTCATACAGTTGTGCATTCTTCTGTTCAACACAATGCATTACGCATTTATTTTTTATCCATAATTAAGTTTTTGAACCAGTGACTGTCACCAAATCACGTGTTTATTTACGTTTTTTCTTTAGTTTTCCTAGATACGGTTTTCCTATATAGTGCAAATTATCACACCATTTCTATTTTCATCTTTAGCATATTCTGGAAAAATAAATATGCCATGTTCACTGTCACTCACGTTTTTGAGGCGGGGCTTCGCGAAGGCCTGCCCATCTTCTCCTCATTTGAATTTGTTACTCCTCCCACATTTCCATCGCTCGCGTGCGCGCGCTCCACCCCTTTAATTTCCTCTGGGATTTCCCACAGCTTTGCAGCTCGCTCACCTGTGCCTGGGAATAATAGTATTTATTATATGGAAATCTCGTTATAGATGGAGTTTCAATCAGTTCCTTATCACTCCTCCGTTTAACCCTGCCTTCATTTCGATCGCTCTTCATCTCGCTCTTCATCTCGCTCTCTTGCTCTCCAATCCTGTCATGTTGTTTCCACCGCGATGGGAAATTAAATGAAGTTGTCCGAGGGCAGATGGGAGATTTAAAGAATGTAGACTGAGGTAAAAACGGATCATTTTGTCACGTGTCCGGCGTTGTGGATTTGCTGAGGACGCGTTGAACGCTCCACCGTGCACGAGACCTGACTGTTATCAATATCACAGATTTAAGGGAAAACCTCCGGTTTATTCATTTTTAAACTCTCTGCCGCACGTACTAACGTTTCCAGGATGGAATCGGAGTGAGTTCGGATCATGTCATGGATGTATTCAGTTTTGTCAGGATGCCGAAACTAGCAGGGTGAGTATATGCTGTGTGATGTGCATCAACACCCGCAGTCATTGCATGCATCTCCACGGATTATTCCTGATTTTATCATGTCAACGATGATCAATATGCGTTAATAGAACAATGTTGAGACGTTTGATAAATTACCAATCGGTAATCGCACTGTCAGCTGGCCGAACATGCTTCACTGTATGGAAACAGAGCTTGCTGTAAGGATGTTACTGGAATGGATGCTTTCTGTCTCATTTCATGTCTCATTGATTCTATCAATCGTCATGCTTTTATGTTCAAACATATATTTACACATTTACTAATGCATTTAGTTGCTGTCAAGACGATTGTGAAAATGAAATGAGGAACCCCCAGAAACAATGAGTCACCTCACATGGGGGAACAGAGATTAGTCTGTCTGTCTGTCTATCTATCTATCTATCTATCTATCTATCTATCTGTCTGTCTATCTGAAGAAATAACTCAAAATGACAAAATATCTGTCTGTCTGTCTGTCTGTTTGTCTGCCTGTAGAAATAACTCAAAATGACAAAATATCCATCCATCCATCCATCCATCTACCTATCCATCCATATATCATCCATCCATCTATCTATCCATCTATCATCCATCCATCTGTCCATCCATCCATCCATCTATCCATCCATCCATCTATCCATCTGTCCATCCATCTATTCATTCAGCCATCTATCTATCCATCCATCCATCCATCCATCTATCCATCTATCTATCCATTGTCCCATCCATCCATCCATCCATCCATCCATCCACCCATCTATACATCCATCCATCCATCCATCCACCCATCTATACATCCATCCACCCATCTATACATCCATCCATCCATCTATACATCCATCCATCCATCCATCCACCCATCTATACATCCATCCACCCATCTATACATCCATCCATCCATCCATCCACCCATCTATACATCCATCCATCCATCCATCCACCCATCTATACATACATCCATCCATCCATCCATCCATCGTCCCATCCATCCATCTGCTGATAAATCAACAAAATGACCAGTACTGACTCAAAATGACAATATCCATCCATCCATCCATATAAAATCTAAAAAATATAAAATATAAAAGGGGCTGGGTAGCTCAGGGAGCAAAAAAGACGCTGACTACCACCCCTGGAGTCACGAGTTCGAATCCAGGGCGTGCTGAGTGACTCCAGTCAGGTCTCCTAAGCAATCAAATTGGCCCAGTTGCTAGGGAGGATAGAATCACATGGGGTAACCTCCTCGTGGTCACTATAATGTGGTTCTCGCTCTCGGTGGGGCGCATGGTGAGTTGTGCATGGATGCTGCGGAGAATAGCGTGAAGCCTCCACACACACTTGGTTTTCGCAGTAACGCGCACAACAAGCCACGTGATAAGATGCGCGGATTGACGGTCTCAGACGCGGAGGCAACTGAGATTTGTCCTCCGCCACCCAGATTGAGGCGAGTCACTACGCCACCATGAGGACTTAGAGTGCATTGGGAATTGGGCATTCCAAATTGGGGAGAAAAAAAAATGTAAAAATGTACTTGGCTAAATATTGCTCTTTGGTAAGATTGTGTCAAGTAAATCTTGCTCTCAAGCCATAGTGATTTGTCCGTGAATTGTTCTTTTGAGTCAATTATTTTCAATTAATTCATCGATCAGTCTGTCTAAGGCCTTGTCCACACTAATACGTTTTCGTTTGAAAACGCATGTTTTTCTCTCCGTTTTGGCCTTCCGTCCACACTGAGATGGCGTTTCTGTCTGCGAAAATGGAGCTTTTTGAAAACGCACTCCAAAGTGGATACATTTGAAAACACCGTTTTCTAGTTGTAGTGTGGACTGTGGAAAAGGATGCTTTCGAAAACGTTGACGCATTTTTAGTCATGTGACGCATTCATGTGACCCATTCAGTCCAAAACAAGATGGTGGATGACGTTGTATTGCAGTTGTTTTGGCTACTCTCCAGTTTGATTGCGTTGTTAAAGATTAATGTCAGTTTGTACATCAGCTTACATTTCTTCAAAGGAGACGGGATGTTTACTCGCAGTTGTAGTTCAGCAGTGGAATGCGAGGACAGTTGCGTTTTCAGACCGTACATTGTCGCGATGTTTCAAAGAGGCGGAAAGTAAATAAACGCCTGACGGAAATGACGCATCTTACGTTTTACTCATGCGCAGTACAGGGACGTAAGCGTTTTCAGACGTTTCAGTGTGGATGAGCAACTTTTGGAAAACGCTTGAAAACGCTAATGTGGACGGAGAGCGTTATGAAACGAAAACGCTGTTTTCAAATGTATCCGGATTAATGTAGACGTAGCCAAAATGATTCATTCGCAAATCGGTCTGAATCAAAAGGATTTTTAAAATCTGTATCCAGTAATCACAAACGCCTGGAGATGTTGTAGACATTCATTGGCCTAAAAGGGTGGGAATCCTGATATTTCAACATAATGTCAGGCCTCAGCCATCAAAAACCTATATCTGTCAAACTGTAGAGAATAGTTGTTTTTGATTTCATCAGTTTCTACTGTGGCATTAAATATAAGCTGAGTGTGTCGCTGATTGGTGGCTGGTTAAGCTCATTTCATCCCTGTGACAATCTAACCTCTATAACCTATTTGGCTTTCTTGATTTTTCTTGATTTTATCCCAACTAATCCTCCTAAAGGATTGGCCCCTGGAACTCAATGGCTTACATTCAGGGGCCATCATCATCACCATCCAGTGTTTATAATGGCTGTCTGTTTGTTCCCCAAAATAGGCCAAAAGAGCTCTTTATTTCATCTGTAGCAGCTTTGGAATTGCTTTATTGTGTATGACATAATTTTGTTGGGTGAAGGGAATTACATGGTGTTTTTTTAAAGAGGAATGTTTGTTAGTGTTCTGCTTATTTGTAGAGAAATGAATGTCCCTTAGAAATGGAAAACATTGGCCACAGAAAACTAGATTGTTGACTAAATATCACCATAGGGCAAGTGCTTCAGTGGACAAGAATACAATTTAAAAAGCTTCGACTAGCTGGGATGACCGTGAGCTGTTTCAGAGACTTTGAATGAATGGACTTTCTGAAGATAAGGTTAAAGAGTGCTCCGTCTTGTTCATTAGGGAAAGTGTATGAAAAGAAGCACTTTGTAGAGTTATGAAAGCATCATCTTTAATTCATGCAGTAGCTGCTGGAGAGAACTCGCTCTTAAGGAGTGCTGCTGAGAATAGTGCCTACTAGATTAAAGTACGCATGAAGTGTGGAACGGAAACCTTGACCAACACAATTGATGTTTAGTGGATTATGGTTGAAAATGCACTTTCACATTGAAACATTGTCAATGAAGTTGAAGTAATTCATGTCTCTGTTGGGTGTTTGTTTTGCACAAACTATATTAGGCTAATATATTTGACAGTGGAAATGATTTTGGTGGTCATGTTGTTCATCTGTTCAGAATGAGACCTCAAAAAAGAAAAAGAAAAAGCCTTCTTGAAGTGGAACTTGTGCACACAAGGCCCTATTTTAAGAGTGTTAGCGTTAAGCGCAGAGCTATGCGATAAGTCATAAGCATAAAGTCAGTGAGCATGGCCGTTATGTGTTGGTATTTTAAGCGTTAAGTCTACGTCCTATTATATAGTCAATTAATTTCCTTGAGCACCAGTGATATAAACAGACAACACTTTCATAAGAAGTTGGTGGTGTAAATGGACTGTATGCAATGAATTAAAAGAATTGAAAATTACATTCTTTTGCGCATTAACTGCGGGCATATTTCAATGAAAGTGACACTCCTTTTATACGCATGAAAAATGTGATTCTCATCAGGATTTAGATGAACGCTCCGTTAATTTATAGAGAATGTAAGTATTTATTTATTTTACTTATTTATTTTTTTTAATCCCCATCAATCCACGCATCTTATCACGTGGTACGCTGTGCATGACACCACGAATACTCACAGCATGTGAGCAAGCTGAAGACGACTGTGGGAAGGAACACAGAACTCCATAAGATGTTGGTTAATGGAGAAAAATAACCTTGGGAGACACCAGACTCACTGTGGGGGCCAGTTCCCCTCTGACTAAACAGCATGAATATAATGCCAATATTAGTTATTTATGTGAGATGCAAGTCATGGTTTAAAATTAGTAAACTAAGGAAGTGTTAAGGGCCAGTGTTTAAACAAAGATTTTGTATGAACTGTAAGATTAATGACTAAAGTCTTTGAAGTTCATCCTGGATTAACTGCAGAAGTTCACATAGATGCATTGTCCTTTGTTAGTTGGCTGATGACGGCTTTTGTTGGCAAATAATTAATAGTCTATGTATTCCATTTCAAGACTGTAGTCCATCAATAGACAAAGGTGATGCAGGCAGAGATCAATGAGGTGCATCGCAGTTCAACCGGCAGGTCATTTCGGTGAGGTTCGGTGAGGTCCATCCTAAGTCCAAGGTTCAGGCAGTGGCATATGAATGATCCATTGTCTTACAGTTGGAGTTGGCATCAGTTCATCTTCTCTGAAGTAAAAAGACTGAAGTGATGTCTGGCTAGCACCGGCTGTAGTTTGTCATCATCACTCAGCGACACGTAGAAGTGGAGTCCGACACCAAGCAGGAACGGAGCTGGATCTGGCCGGCTCTGGTAACCTCGGGATATGAATCCCAGGGTTAAGACAGGGAAACAAATAGAATAATATTAGCGTAGATGCCATTCAATTTATTGCAGTTATAGATTATGAGAAATGTTTCTGGTTCCGGCAGACCTAACTAAAGCAGCCTAATTGTGAGTTGATGGACAAATTAGGTGTATGCCTGGCTAAATAGATGAGTCTTTAGTCTAGACTTAAACTGAGTGAGTGTGTCTGCATCCCGAACAGTGTTAGGAAGACTATTCCATAGTTTAGGAGCCAAATAGGAAAAGGATCTACCTCCTTTTGTGAATTTTGATATTCTAGGAACTATTAACAGGCCAGAATGTTGTGATCGTAATGAACATGATGGATTGTAGCATGTCAGAAGGTCACTTAAGTACTATGGAGCTAGACCATTCAAAGCTTTGTATGTAGTTAAAATAATTTTAAAATGTAGCCAATGTAACGCCTGTAAAATTGGTTAAATATATTTAACCTCGTGTTACCCCGTGCCCACGTGTGGACATTGTATTTTGGCTTCGCCATACGCAACATATAACACATAATTTAAATAAATTAAAACTGACTGAATACTGTTCACAAGACTCTAGATTGTCATTTAAGTGTCACGTGACACAACAGCAGGACATTGATATCCATGAAGCGCTCTTACGGGCACAGCAGCAACAAAAGTGCCTCTGGTAAAGGCCTTTACACACTGGATGCGGAAAGCGGCAAAAGCACCGAGTGGCTGCCGATTTCTGTCGTAGTGGAAGCATTTTGTGCAGTCAAGGCTGTGCTCGCATTGCCATAGTTACAGTCAACAAGATCTCCATTGCACGAAGTCACCTACACATACACAAACAGCAGCAGCAGACTTGCAATAAATGTGAGCAGGGCCGTAGCTTTTGGGGTGAAAGGTGGTAACGATTCTAGGGGCCCGAAGATCCAAGGGACCCAACAACAAATTCTAAACTGTATTTTTTTTTTATAGGAAAGGGGCCCAGAGCAATATACAGTCAGAGGGCACAGATGACCTTGCTATGGCCCTGTATATGAAAGTATTCGCTCACCCATCCAAATAATTGAATTCAGGTGTTCCAATCACTTCCATGGCCACAGGTGTATAAAATGAAGCACCTAGGCATGCAGACTGCTTCTACAAACATTTGTGAAAGAATGGGCCGCTCTCAGGAGCTCAGTGAATTCCAGCGTGGTACTGTGATAGGATGCAACCTGTGCAACAAGTCCAGTCGTGAAATTTCCTCGCTACTAAATATTCCACAGTCAACTGTCAGTGGTATTATAACAAAGTGGAAGCGATTGGGAATGACAGCAACTCAGCCACGAAGTGGTAGGCCACGTAAAATGACAGAGCGGGGTCAATGGATGCTGAGGCGTATAGTGCGCAGAGGTCGCCAACTTTCTGCAGAGTCAATCGCTACAGACCTCCAAAGTGCATGTGGCCTTCAGATTAGCTCAAGAACAGTGCACAGAGAGCTTCATGGAATGGGTTTCCATGGCCGAGCAGCTGCATCCAAGCCATTCATCACCAAGTGCAATGCAAAGCGTCGGATGCAGTGGTGTAAAGCACGCCATCACTGGACTCTAGAGCAGTGGAGACGCGTTCTCTGGAGTGACGAATCACGCTTCTCCATCTGGCAATCTGATGGACGAGTCTGGGTTTGGCGGTTGCCAGGAGAACGGTACTTGTCTGACTGCATTGTGCCAACTGTGAAGTTTGGTGGAGGGGGGATTATGGTGTGGGGTTGTTTTTCAGGAGCTGGGCTTGGCCCCTTAGTTCCAGTGAAAGGAACTCTGAATGCTTCAGCATACCAAGAGATTTTGGACAATTCCATGCTCCCAACTTTGTGGGAACAGTTTGGGGATGGCCCCTTCCTGTTTCAACATGACTGCGCACCAGTGCACAAAGCAAGGTCCATAAAGACATGGATGAGCGAGTTTGGTGTGGAAGAACTTGACTGGCCTGCAGTCACATTAAAAATCACATTAAGTCCACATTAGTGGAAAATGGGACCTTTTTCCCTCAAAAGATGCAAAAACATGTTAGTTATTTTGAGTAACTTTAAAAATTAACAGATCTGTGGCTCATTTTGCTTCATTTTAAAAGAAATTTTGTTGTATTTTATTTTGTTATCATTAGGGATGGGACAATATTTCGAATTTCGATATATATCATGATTTTACCCCTCCTGCACTTTTTTCTACACTGTTTACAGAGTTCACACAAGGTGCTTGAATTTAGCTTTTAATCACCTTGTTTTGATGAAAAGTGCTTGAGAATAAAATGGATCGTTTCATCCGTGTAATGTGTGTCCATCAAAGATGAGGCGACTCCACTTTCATTGAATAATGTGTCTTAACATCCTTTCTGTTCTTTACAGTCAGATAAAAAAATGAAAAGAAATATTAATTTTAACCTCACACAGCATGGATGCACTACAGAAACCTCTCGTTAATGTTCGCTGAACCAGAACAGTGTGAAATACACGTTGAAACTCTTAAAGTGACAGTACCTTTTTAGCATTTCTTATACAAATAATTGTAAACTCGTTTTTACTTGTAAATTGTGCACATTATTTCAAACAGTGAAGGCTCATATCATTAAAATATATATATATATATATCAGCCCGATCAGCCTGAATGTAGCCCACTATTTTTGAAAACGTATTTGTTTGTGATCTTTTCTTATAGAGAAAGGTATATGAGCAACTCTTATTATATAGACTTTGAGCATTTATTTTGTGTATTATAGAACTTTATTTTGATGAGAAATTATAATGTGTATTTTGCTCAAACATTTTTTCAGAAAATAAAAACATTTCTGTAATATTTTGTAATTTACGTGTTATTAAATAAAATTGAGATTATATAAAATTGCGAACCTCATAACGTATATCGAACTGAATCGTGAGATAACCATATTGTTCCATCCCTAGTTATCACTGTACAATGCGGTTCTATTCATTAACATTATTAAATGCATTCCTATATATTTACTGTGCATTTTCATGTATTCATGCAAAAGCTGGAAAATGTTGCTTTCAGAGGATTATATGGCGTTAGGATGAAAATAAGGTGCATTTGGAACTGTTCTGAGACCAGTGCAGACAGACAGCACACTGAAGGTTAAGTCATTCACTAAATAGGGAGCAAGGGAGTAGGGGTGGGCGATCTTCCCAAAAAATCATATCATGATCTTTATAACACACAATCACGATCTGAATTGCGATCTTCTTCCCAATTTTGAGATGTACTGTCGAGAATATCCAGTCCGGAACAAGCCTATGGACTTATCTATTTGCACAATTTAAAACACAATATTGCATTAAAGAATCTGTTGTCAAAATGGTCATTAAAACCTGAGTTAAAGTTTTACTTTAAATATTAAAGTAGTAATCAGCAGTTAATAGATAACACAACCATTAAATAACACAAGATTTTTCAAGTACTCAGAACTCAACTAGAAACAATTGCAGTAGTAAAATGCAAACAAAGATGGACGTAGTAAAATGTAAACAACACAAAGTGCACTTTCTGACACTTTAACACGAGGGCATTGGGAATTGGGCATTCCAAATTGGGGAGAAAAGGGGAGAAAATCCAAAAACAAAAGGTACAAACAACTAAAACATTTGATCCAGGCACTTATGTTACATTTCCTAAACATGGAAGATTAGGTTGACCCATCCTTAACTTCTCTTTTTCAAGGAGATTTAATGGTGACATTCAGGTCGGACAGAATTACAGATTTTTTTGCAAAGAAAATCAATCCACTTTATGGGGTTTGAAAGTAGCCCTTTGGCATGTGACGATGTTGCCACCTGTGCTGAACAGTCTTTCTGATGGTGCACTGGTTACTGTGATACAAAGGTACTTTTTTGCCAGGCGTCCAACCCGTGGAAAGTTTCCCTGGTGCACTTTCCACCATTCCAAAGGATCCAACTCGCTGTTAGCCTCAATTATTGAGAGGTATGATGCCAGTTATGCCTCAATTAACTCTTTTGATGGGCCTGTGGCAGAGGATACTTTGAGAAGGCGAACCTAGAGTTGTGGT
Source organism: Myxocyprinus asiaticus (assembly GCF_019703515.2). Classification (NCBI taxonomy): domain Eukaryota; kingdom Metazoa; phylum Chordata; class Actinopteri; order Cypriniformes; family Catostomidae; genus Myxocyprinus; species Myxocyprinus asiaticus. Next base: position 50,248,510 of record NC_059354.1, read on the forward strand.
CTTTTTTTTTTTTTTGGCTGGCCCCTCAGGTTCTGTGCTTTGTGTGGCAACAGACGCTGTTGGTCGAGATGTTGCTGTGGGTGCCGACAGAAGGACTTCCAGCTCAGTAATAGCTCGAGATATAATGCTCTCTTTTTTTTTTCTTCATCCATGTTGTGCAGTTTAAACCTCGGGTCAGGAAGAGATGCCATGTTCAGGAGGTCATCTGTCGTCAGGTCGCTATACTTTTCACTGAGGTACTGGGTGATGGTTTCCTTTACCAACTTTAAGTTAGTGTCCTCAGCATCCACACTCAAGATGTTCATTTTCAGAACTTGCAACACAGGCTTTAAGTAAGAAACACTCATAGTCCTCACCTGATAGTGCATCTGTGAAATCTTTGCGTGGACTGAGGTCCCTCTTCACCGACTCCAAAATATCAATACCCTGCCATGTTGGCACAAGGTGTCTTGCTTACTTATCAGCTTTCAAAACCTGCGAAATGGCTGCTTCCTGTTCAAGGACTCTTTCAATCATCTTGAGTTGGGACCCCCATTGTGTTGGAGACTCTGTTATTAGCTTCCGCTGAGGCAGGTTGAGCTCGAGTTGTGCCTTCATTGGCTCTCTCTGCTTTTTCCAACTGAAGGAGAAAGCGCTCACAACTTTTTTGCATAGTGATGTTGCATGCTCAATCCGTGTATCCTTTGCACTTTTTTCTATGAAAGGGGTTCTATGAACATAATTCATTAACAAAAGATAAACAGAACTGTTGTCTCTTTTGAGCAATTTAATACATATTTTGTTATATAATATATAATGTTGTAGTTTAAAATAACTCGAGTGATCTTACAAGGTAGAAAAAATGTGTTCTTATCTTGATGATTTATTTATATTACTATTTTAGTACTATTTTTACATATAGCTAAGGTTATTTTGCGTTACTCACCTATGGCTAGATGCAGTCTGTGGCCGAAGCACGGCAGGCGAGTCCAGTTGTTGAGCTGCAAGGCCTTCACCATATTTGCACCGCTGTCTGTTGTCATGCAGGCCATTTGGCACACTTGACAGGTTTGGTTTGATTAAAACGAACTCTGTTGCGATTGCTCTGTTAGTGCAGTTCATTTGAACAAGTGTGAATGCTTCCATCCGAACCTTGGTGCGTACCAAACAAGCAGACCGAGACCACCTAAATAATGGGTCTCGGTCCACTTCCAAATGAACTCTGGTGCGGTTCTATTGATATATGAATGCAACATGGACCAAAGATGTCTAAACGGACCAAAAACAGAAAGTTATTTGCCTAATACTGACCTCAAGCATACCTGGTTCTTCTCATCATAGGAGCTATGTTGCCCATTACAGTTCAGTATAGGCGTCGGAACCACTGTCAGCCATCCTTGCAGCATATCTTCATTTGTGTGTGCAACAGAGGAATTCCTGGCACTGTTTTGACTCCTTTACACATTTTATTAGCTCTTCGTTTGTTCTCAGCTGGTAAAAATACCACTATATATATATATATATATATATATATATATATATATATATATATATATATATATATATATATATATATATATATATAATATTTATTAACTTAAACAAGAGGTCCTTAATTACACTTAATTATAAAGGCATTTTTAACACTGAACCTAAAGGTACAAAACAAAAGGCATAACGATATATATACATAAATCCAACAAGCACATTTAGCCCAGCAGCTAGCATTGTTTTGGATGTTCGGCAAGTTCCATCGCAAAATATACATCATAAAAGCTGTCCAATCAGGTTGTGACCTTATCATTATGCCTTTTGTTTTGTACCTTTAGGTTCGGTGTTAAAAATGCCTTTATAATTAAGTGTAATTAAGGATCTCTTGTTTAAGTTAATATATGCGTGGTTTACTGGTTATTGTGATTCCACATGAGCTGTTCAGAGGATTTATATGTGCTCATTGTTTATACAAGAAAGTACAGGATGTACTAGAGAGAGTGATGCAAATGCAGAATATTTATACGCTCACAGCAGCCTCAAACATCCTGGTTACTTTCGTAACCTCCGTTCCCTGATGGAGGGAACGAGACATTGTGTCGATGTAGTGACACAAGGGGTTGCCCTTGGGAGCCCCGAACACCTCTGATCTTTGAAAAAAGGCCAATGGGAATTGGCGAGAAGAATTTGCATGCCACTTCCCCGGACATACGGGTATAAAAGGAGCTTGCTCGCAACCACTCATTCAGGTTTTGTGCTGAGGAGCCGAGAAAAGGTCCCGGCCATTTCAGCGGGTAGTTCAGTATTGTGGCAAGAGGGACACAAAGTCTTGTTCCCTCCATCAGGGAACAGAGGTTACGAAAGTAACCAGGACATTCCCTATCTGTCACTCACTCGACGTTGTGTCGATGTAGTGTCTACAATAAGCTGAACTGTGTTACGTGGACTGGTGGTGCGAGATGGGACCAGGCCATCACGTAACCTCCCCCATCGCTCTTATGAGCGTCGAACGTGAACTGCCCAACAAATAGGGACAGGCTAGCCCAGCCATGGCCTCTTTTCTTCTTTTTTTCTCCCCAATAAAAAGTGGAATCTGTTTACCGACTGGGGGCCATAAGTGTCTACGTCGGGGGGTGGGTTTCACTCCCAAGGGGAAGACACCATGGAGACCACACCCCACCCAGAGAGGGGGTGGTATTTTGAGTGGAAATACGTCACGTGGTCTTAACGAGTCTTGTTGGAAGTATGTCATGTGGAGAAGTCACATGGTAGGTCCTACCCAAGGGGGGAGGAGCTCTACAAACACGGTGACCAAGGAAGATGCAGTTTATTGACAGGGAAACGATTTAGTGGAGCGTGATATGCCATCATGATGGCATCAATGACCCAGTGGGCGATCCTCTGTTTGGAGGCAGTCCTCCTGCCACAACAACACCGCCTCAGCTGCAGCTCTTTGCCCGCAAAAGCAGGCAAAGAGCTGCTCGGAGCTTCTAAAGCTCTGCTTGTGATCCAAATAGATGCGTAAAGCACGCACCGGACACAGCAACGCCAACGCTGGGTCTGCCTCCTCCTGGGGCAGTGCTTGCAGGATCACCACCTGATCCCTAAACGGGGTCGTGGGAACCTTGGGCACATAGGTCGGGGTCTCAGGATCACGTGAGAGTAGCCCGGACCGAACTCCAGGCACGTTTCGCTGACAGAGAACGCCTGCAGGTCCCCTACCCTCTTGATGGAAGTGAGCGCAGTCAGGAGGGTAGTCTCCAAAGAGAGTACCTTTAGCTCAACTGACTCCAGGGACTTGCAGGGAGCTCCCCATAGACCCCGAAGGACTACAGAGAGGTCCCACAACGGGATGAGGCATGGTCTGGGATCGTGCTTCCCCAAATACTTACCGTCTACTACAGCGTGATGTGCAGTCACAACTCCCGTTGCATGTCACAACTCACCCGCCGTCTCCTCCTCTGTAGTCAGCAGTGCCTCAAATTGCTGCGAGGCACTCACATCCCGGGCGACCTCAACACCGCAGCGGACGCGCTGTCACGACAGGTTACGCTCAGGGGAGAGTGGAGACTCCACCCCCAGGGGGACCAGCTGATTTTGAGTCGATTTGGTCAAGTGCAGGTAGACCTGTTTGCTTCAGAGCATCTTTTTCTCAGTTTGGAGTTGGACTCAGTCTTGATGACAGCGCGCCTCACGAACGAGCGCGCACAGTCGGTGCTGAACTGTCTGAAGGCATTCAGATGGAAAACAGTGGTCCCACTAAAACTTTTTCAGAGGCTCCTGGGGCATATGGCATCCTCAAAGGTGGCCACACCGCTCGGGTTGATGCATATGAGACTGCTTCAGCACTGGCTTCAGACTTGAATCCCGAGATGGGCATGGTGCCATGGCACACATCGCGTGGTCGTCACGCCGATCTGTTGCCGCTTCTTCAGCCCTTGGATCGACCTAGCGTTTCTACGAGCAGGGGATCTCCTAGAGGAGGTCTCCAGGTGTGTCGTGGTTACGACAGATGCTTCCAAGATGGGCTGGAGCACCGTATGCAACGGGCACGCAGCCGCCGACTCTCGGACTGGCCCGTGACTATATTGGCACATCAACTGCCTCGAGTTGTTGGCAGTACTGCTCGCCCTGTGGAGGCTTCGGCCCTTGACCCAGGGCAAGCATGTGTTGGTCCGGACGGACAACACGGCGAAGTCACAACTCCCGTTGCATGTCACAACTCACCCGCCGTCTCCTCCTCTGTAGTCAGCAGCGCCTCAAGTTGCTGTGAGCCACTCACATCCCGGGAGACCTCAACACCGCAGCGGACGCGCTGTCATGACAGGTTACGCTCAGGGGAGAGTGGAGACTCCACCCCCAGGGGGTCCAGCTGATTTGGAGTCAATTCGGTCAAGTGCAGGTAGACCCGTTTGCTTCCCGGGAATCCTCCCACTGCCCGCTATGGTACGCCCTGACCGAGGCACCTCTCGGTATAGACGAGCTGGCACACAGCTGACCCCCGGGACTATGCAAATATGCATTTCCCCCAGTGAGCCTACTGCAAGGTCAGGGAGGACGAGGAGCTGGTCATCCTAGTAGCGCCCTACAGGCCCACCCAGACGTGGTTCTCGGACCTCACGCTCCTCGCAACCAAGATTGCCCGCAACCCACTGCCTTTCTTCGGTATGATGAAGTAGGGGCTGTAAAACCCTTTCTTCATCTCGGCTGGAGGGACAGGCTCTATCGCACCCTTCTGCAGAAGGGTAGCAATCTCCGCACGCGGGGTAGCGGCGTTCTCTCCCTTCACCGAGGTGAAGACCTCCATGGGTCAGCCATCGCGATGGGTTGGGAAGCGCATGCCATGCGTCCAAGCTCCGGGCGAGGGGGACCAAGGGGATAATTTGTCAGACGTGTCGGCGGGTGGGGCCTCACGGCCGGGCGAAGCCTGATGCGCCGCATCGAGAGGGCTCGAGCCCCATGGCCGTGCTGAGTCTAGGGACATTGAAGCACTTACCTGGCTCCTGATACCCAGCATAGGGCTGGTCAGGGAGGGGGGGAGGAGGAAAGTCATCCCCGCAGTCCATCAGAACTGGCCTGACGTGTTTGTGCCACAGCTGGGCGCGGGGGAGGGGGGGGGCGCCCCTGGACGCCATACCTGCCATAAAGGAACGGTGGCCGGTGGTCGTGATAACGACGGCCGTGAGCACTGGATATGTGACCCAGGGCATGGGGCGAATCAAAGAAAAGGCAAAGGATTCTCCTCCCAGCATTCCACCGGGGGATGGAGTGGTCTGCTTAACATCTCTAGGCCTGCAGCAGGTCTCCACATGCCTGGGTTGCTCGTCTCAGGGGCGCTTCAAAGCCTTCCTTGGGTTCTTGTCGGCCGGCCGTGAGACGGGTGGCGTCTGCTTTCTGCGGGTGGCTCCACGCCTTGGGGCGGGCTGCGGCTGAGGCGGTGTTGTTGTGGCAGGAGGACGCTCTTGGCCGAGAAGCAGACGAGTTGCGAGGTCTTGAACTGCTAGCTGAGCCATAGGTGGCGCTCCTGGACCACCAGGGTGGACATCGCCTGCCCGAGAGTTCGCGGTGTGATATTCGGTGCCCGGAGAGCGTGGTCGGTCACCGAGCGCAGCTCCTGCATCAATCCCAGGTCAGAACTACCCTCATGCAGTTCTCTTAGTGCCTTGGTTTGGTGCACTTGCAGGAGAGCCATGGTGTGCAGGGTGGAGGCAGCCTGTCCAGCGGCACCGCAGGCCTTAGTCGCCAGAGACGATGTAACCTTACAGGCACTGGATGGGGGTCTCAGGTGGCCCCGCCAGGTGGCGTCATTTTGCGGGCACAGGTGCACCTCAACTGCCTTATCCACCTGGGGAATCGCCGAGTACTCCCTGGCAGCCCCACTATCAAGGGTAGTGAGAGCAGAGGAGCTCAGAGACCAGGTCCGGGCAGTGAAAGGTGCCCGCCATGACCTTGTTAGCTCCTCATGCACCTCCGGGAAGAAAGGGGGCGGGGCGTTGGGGTGAGCGACGCTCCGGGCCCAGGAACCAATCGTCAGTCTGCGAGGGTTCGGGGGGGTGGAGGGTTCCACTCCAGCCCAACACGCAGCTGCCCAGGCAAGCATGGCTGCCAGTTGCACGTCAGGCTGCGACTGGGCGACCGCACCTGAAGGTGGGAGCCCAGTCGAGTCCTCAGCGTTAGACTGGACAGCCCGCTCTCCGATGCTGCAATCGAGAGCTCATCCACTTCACGAGTGCCAAAATGAAATCGCAAACTCGCCCTGAGATGAGCCAGCGGTCTCATCCCAGCGGGGCAAATGAGTGTACTGGGGAATAAGAGGTCCGTGGGGAGTTACCCGGCGGATTGGCTCCCATTGGGGTCCCCAAATCGCCCCCAGTGCTAACCGACGCGGCCTCAAACCCGTAGGTAGAAGGACCGAGGCGGGGAGCCGCTGGGGTGGTCTTTCCCTCTAACAAAGGAAAAACCACGACCACAACGTTGCCATGGTCACACTCTCGTGGTGACAACATGACCCTTCCACGAACGCTGTCTCCGCGTGGGCAGCGCCCCGGCATGTAAGACCGCGATCGTGGCCATCGGAAGCGGAGAGGTAAAGACTTCAACCAGGAAATACACACAAATGGAGAGGCATCTTTAAAAAGATGCTCTCCGTTAATGCCACTCTTTTAGAAGAGAAAAAATACTCTTTCAGTAGGAAGAATATACGCTTTTAGCTGCTGAAGCCCCCAAGGGCGTTCTCTGCACTTCACCAGTGCAAGAGGGGGAGAAGCCGCTGTAATGCGCCGTAAATCCAACAGATTTTCGAGGTGAATGGATTGGCAGAGTAATTCAGCACGCTGAACACAACCGCTCGACTCCGAAGAGAAAATCTGAATGAGTGGTTGCGATACCCGTATGTCCGGGGGAGTGGCATGCAAATTCCACTCGCCAATTCCCATTGGCCTTTTTTCAAAGATCAGAGGTGTTCGGGGCTCCCAAGGGCGACCCCTAGTGTCACTACATCGACACAACTGTCGAGTGAGTGACAGATAGGAACTTTCGTGTTTCGAATTTGTTAGAATGTTGCCTTTTATGGAAAACACGTGACACGGTGTGCTCACTTGACATCACATTAGTTATTATTGCATATTGCTGGTGAAAAGTGGTGCTCATTGTCTGTGTTAAACAGCATTGATGAGGCTGCTGCTGTACTGTATGTGATCACAGTAGCACTGCTGTAGTGGCCTGTCATTAAATGTAAGCACTGGAGTTCCCCAGCTGCGTTTGAGTTTGAAGCTCTCAGAGGCTCACAAATAACAGTGTGGAATCACCCACAGCTGAGCTCTTAAAAGAACATGCCTCTGTTTTCCTCAAGTGCCTTGATGACGGCCTGCATGACATCACTGTCAATGTCAGTGTGAATAGCATTGTTACTGGTTTGATTTACAGGAAGAGATTGTGTGTAAGGAAAGACAGTAGTAGTGCTGTGGCGCTTGCATCATGGCATTATTACATTGATGCAGTTAAACGTTAAGGTAGATGATTGAAATGCAACTGTTATAGATGGATATTGAGACTATCATAACGTCACATTTTTGTTTACTTTTCTATTAAAGGAACAGTTCACCCAAAAATGAAAATTCTCTCATTTACCCACCCTTATGCCATCCCAGATGTGTATGACTTTCTTTATTCTGCAGAAAAAAAAATGAAGATTTTTAGAAGAATTTCTCAGCTGTTTTGGTCCATGCAATGCAAGCAGATGGATGCCAGAATTTTGAAGCTCTCTCTCTCTCTCTCTCTCTCTATATATATTTATTTATTATTTATTTTTATTTATTTATTTATTTATTTATTTATTTATTTTTTGTGGTTTGACAGCTTTAAGGCTACATCCATAGATATAATTTAATTTTATAATTGTATTTATTTATCACACATTATACATTTGCACATATACAGTGAAATTCTTTTTTTCACATATCACAAATGCGGGAGATATTGCATAATATTTTCTAATTGTTCGAATTGCAACGTTAACCAGTTTCATACAGTAACTTGCAGACTCATCAATGTCAATGTTCATTAGGGACGTGCGAGACTAGTCGACTAAACGATTCTGATTCTGCTAGTCGACACTGGAATTGCTAGTCGGTTAATATTGTTCTCCATTAAAATGTTCGACATTTTTACACATTTACATTTGGCTTTATATTTTTATAGAGGCTGCACTTAAATTACTGTCATATTAATGTTGCACATTTTAAATTTAATTAATACAAATATTACTTTAAAAAGAGTATATCGAGTAGATACAAAGTTTCATTTCACCTCAGGCTGCACGTGCTTCTTCTCACTCGTGGTGCATGCAGGAATATATCCTCTCGCTAGACAAGAAAGCTCAGCAAAGTAACTTTATAATCACTTTGGTGGTGGTGCGGGAAGCGGATTTCCGAAACCTTGGCTTGAAAGTCGGATGTCTTTACCGAAGAGCTGTCATATTAGATCAATGGCTAATGGCTAACTTTTGAACATTTTTTTTTCTCTTAGATTTGGCTTAGCCTTCCTTCGAATTATTTTAGTTTAAAATGTTAGTTTAAACGTCAGTGAAATTAGTCGTTTCTTAAAGAAGCATAAACATCTTCATAACGTTTGTGTTTATGGTGATGACTAGATACCACTTGCACTGCGTCAATGAGTCCTGTGTTGTGATGCCTGTGCCTTGTACTCTTTTCGTCTGGTGTGCGAAACAGTGCGACCAGCTTTAGTAAATGTTCACCCCCTTGTGGTCTCCCAACGCTATTACGCCAGACAACATTAAATGGAAGGCAACTGACAGTGAATTGGAAAGCACACAAATTAGGCCTAATTTAAATGTCGGCTACTGTTAATATATCGATGCCTCAAAAACGTATCAATAAAATAATGTGCACTATATTATATTTATTAAAATATTTTACTTTACAGTTTATAAATAATATATTGTCTGTTTTTATCCGTGAGCTAAGCTGAGCTCAGATCCTCATGCTGTAGTCTCTTATGATTCAGTGCCGTTAACAGCAAGGTTAAGTACTGTAGTCTCTAGACACAGCTGTGAATCAACCGAGTGTTCTTGAAACAAAGCTGCAGATTACCTGCAAACAACCCATTTGTAGGAGCAAGACAAACTAATTTCCCCAGTCACTTCCCCAGTTTTCCTGCAGTTTGACCTGCTCTCTTCAGCATGTGCTCTCTTCCATCTCCATTTTCCTCTGAGATGGAGCTGTGATTTCACATCTGTGCACTGATTACATCATCTCACTTACATGCTAGTGTATTCTAGGGCTTTGTCAAAATGTACCAGTGATTTACAATTGACTTACTACACGCTGATTGCTTCACATTTTCCAACTTATACAAGAATTTAAACATGATATCATCTTAAATTGAGAAGCAATGGAAATGCAGGCTTTACCACGCTTTCCTTATTTGGCTAAATTAATGGGGAAAAATCAGGGGATGGTGGTATTTTGATGTATTTTTTATTCAATGCCAAACGTATGTTCTATTTTACCTAATATTTGTGTGTGCTATGTATTTTTTGCTTATTAAGGTAATGCAACCAATCAGTTGTGTGTTGCCGCCCCCTCATGCTACCCCACACAAGATGCCGCCTTGGGCAACTGCCCATGTTGCCCATGCCTAAATCCGCCACTGCGGCCATGCCCTCCTCCTCGTCACAAAACTGTTCATCTTTTTTGGCATATTTTTTAAAATAATTAAAATTATTCCAAAATAATCTAATTGAATCAAATCAGGACCAAATTTGAGATTTCGCAATGCGTCATAATCGTTTGGTAAAGAATCGCAATCGAATCGAATTGTTGTCAGAGCAAATATTTGCACCCCTTGTTGAAATGCTTGCTTAAAAGGCAGATGCTTGTGTGGGCAATGGACAGCAAGGCAGCTTAGTAGATTTTGGAACAGACTAAAATTTTGAAAAATTAAAAGGAAAATGCAAACATTTCTTCTTTTGTAAAAAAAAATGGACCATTCAGATAAAGAAGGGCGGATCTTTTGAAATTGCCAATGGAATGGAAACCTGACACGAGGTCGTCGGTGCCAGAGAACACGATGAATTAGTCTCAGCTCTCAGGAGCGACTCGACTAAATTATTGATGCCATGCACACATGAGCTATCATGTGCTGGAATGTTACAAATGTGTGTTCACTTCACTGAACAAACAAAAAGCATTAAGTAATTACAGAGAGTCATAGTCCTAGATATTAAACATTAATCGTTCCTATAATGGGGTTATTCTCAAGGGTAAAACTTAAATTTTTTTTTTCTCCCAGTTTGGAATGTCCAATTCCCAATGCGCTCTAAGTCCTCGTGGTGGCGTAGTGACTCAATCCGGGTTGCAGAGGACGAATCACAGTTGCCTCCGCGTGTGAGACTGTCAACCCGCACATCTTATCACATGGCTCATTGAGAACATTACCACAAAGACATTGCGCGTGTGGAGGCCCACGCCATCCACCGCAGCAACTAAACTCAACTCACCACACGCTCCACCAAGAGCGAACCACATTATAACGATCACGAGGAGGTTACCCCATGTGACTCTACCCTCCCTAGCAACCGGGCCAATTTGGTTGCTTAGAAGACTCTGGCTGGAGTCACTCAGCACGCCCTGGGATTCGAACTCGCGAACTCCAGGGGTGGTAGTCAGCGTCAATACTCGCTGGGCTACCCAGACCCCACCTCATCGGTGCATTCCTAACTTTCTCGTTTTATTTGGAACTTGATGGACAAAAGCCAAAATAGTCTTGTTTTAAAACAGAGTACTTAATCCATTGAAACTCAGGGTCCATCATAAAACAGATAAGTTCTGACTCAATCCTGATTGGATGAGAAGATTATAAAATAGCCAACATATGCACACCTGTTTTGACATTGTTTGGCAACTGTAAAAACAACTAAACTCCACTCTGCCTTGTGCCAAACAAACATTGCGAGTTCTTCCTATGGTCGTTTCTTGTGTACCTTATTTTTAATATCTGATTGCCATTTTTTGGGTACAACAATATTCCAAGCTGGCTTTGAACATTAATAATCCACAGTATTTGAACACTTACACTGCTAAGTGCACTTAATGAATTCTGCAGCTTGCGCTCCCTCACTAGTGTGCTATCATTCTTAGCTACGTGGCGGCGCAGGCATCATTTATTAATGACATGCCGAGTGGCTTGTGTTTCTCTGTCCGGTATAGTTGCTCCTAAAATCCCCAGCATGACCCAATGGAAGTGAAGAAAAGAGGAGATATCGGTTAGAAACCAAAGTTCTGAGAAAATGATGTTGGAACAGAGTCTTCATAATCCACTGTTCTGTTTTGAAGACTCATCATTTCAAATTGTGAGTTGATTGTCTTATTTTTATCACTTTTTGTGGTACCTCTGAAGAGTGAAAGTTGATTACTGAGTATTTTCTTGAGCATTTATTTAGTAGTAGTCACCTAGTTGTTTATCTTGATAGTTGTCGGATATGGAGGGCTTCAGGAAGATTTATTTATTTATAACTGTCCAATGTAGTTGAATGCATTGATTAATTTACATAATAAGCAATTATTTCGCCAAGTAATATACTGTAGTTCATTAGCTGTAGGCTGTTTACAAATGCTGATGTTCCCCTTTTATAAGCAGCATATATCTGAGCACCCTTCCTCTGCGGAAGTGTACTGGTTCCTCAGCGTTTTAGTGTGAAAGAAGTAGATAGTTCTTTATTTATTAGAAAAAACCATTAATAATAATAAGCATGTGTGCTGTCTAGCCTCCACTGTAGGGCAGCCAGGTTCCTCTTTTTGTTTTTTGTCCATATAAAAACAAACTAGAGGACAGAACTATAATTGCTTTTCAAATTGTATTGATTCTGTCAGTATTGTTTCTCAGTGTAACAGAGTTGCTCAAATCTTTGCTGTACTTTGTTATAAATTTACACATGGAGCTTTATGCAAATACAGTGAGTCATCTATAATTTCAGTAATTTATATATGATGTTGACTTCAATAGACGCCCAAAGCTGTGCCTGACATCGCTTTGATCATATACTTTAGCCCACTGGGATATCAGGCTTTCTAAGAAATCCTCCAACATTTAAGGACAAGCAGAATTTCATGGCACTTTAAGTACAAGAACGAAGCATGACAATCTTGCGGCTCGCATGCTTCCATTACATAATTAATTAAATTAAATTAATGAACTGTCACAAACGCAGTCCAGGCTGTTATCAGTTTAGATTCTGCAGCTTTGGCTTGAAAGAAGAGCTCCACTGTTACGGTAAAATCCTTAGTACTCAAGGGGGTGATAGAGTTACCTACAAAAGTCTGTGCCTTTAAACTAGATGTGCTATTATACTGGCTATTTTGCTATTTTTCAACACATTTTGGAACACAGCAATACACGAAAAACAGTTTGCGTAGCTAGAAGCGCCTGCGTTCACGAATTTGCGTAGAGTATGTTTCGACCTGAAGGGTCTGATCCTATACTGCTGATTATGAGTAGTTCTATTTTTAGAATATTTATTTTTACTGAATGACAATTTTTTGCCTCTTAACAATCTTCCACCCTCTACAGTATGTAGTCAAGTGAAGTTTGTATGCCAAAGACCCATTAAAGCAAGTGGGTTCACTTGACGGTCATCCTTGTAACGCCCTCAAGCAGCTATTTTTCCATAAGTACAGCTCGTATCCACTTGAATGTGGAAAGACTCCATAATCTTTTGAATGGCATATTTCAATTAATCATATATTGTGCTTCTTTAGTTCAAATCACTCAAAAAAAAAAAAAGGATGCTTTTCTGGCTAGTTCAGCTAATGCGCCTCATGGAGAGTAAAAAAAAAAAAAAAAAGCAACAGGTGGTGGCTCCTTTAAAAAAGTCAAATTTAAATATGTATGCATTCATACCATGTGACCAAGGGTAAGTATTGGTACATATAATTGAACACTCTTCATGTGGGAACTTGATGTGTTGGATATGCAAAGCTAATAGTCCAAGTGAAAACACTAAGAATATATATTTAAATTGCATTATATAGACATTTGGCCCTATAAAATTATCATGAATATGTTTTTTTGCATGCAGTCAGCGAATACAACGCAACAAAGTTGTGTTGACCATAAATTGTTCAAGGTCTCCTAAGCAACCAAATTGGCCTGGTTGCTAGGGTGGGTAGAGTCACATGGGGTAACCTCCTTGTGGTCGCTATAATGTAGTTCTCGCTCTCGGTGGGGCGCGTGGTGAGCCTCCACATGCGCTACATCTCCGCGGTAACGCGCTCAACAAGCCACGTGATAAGATGCGTGGATTAACGGTCTCAGACGCGGAGGCAACTGAGATTCGTCCTCCGCCACCCGGATTGAGGCGAGTCACTACGCCACCACGAGGACTTAGAGCGCATTGGGAATTGGGCATTCCAAATTGGGGAGAATTTTTTTTTTTAAAATCTGGGTTCCAGTGAGGCGCTTACAATGGAAGTCAATGGGGTCAGTCCGTAAACGTTAAAATACTCACTGTTTCAAATGTACAGTCACAAGATGTAAACATTATATGTGATTTTAGTGTGATAAAATAATAAATTTACCAGCATCACAGCGTTTACCGGATTATAGATTTTACCGCCGTAACATCGCCATAACAACAAAGTTGTAAAATTGGATATAAATTTACACAAATAAGGTTATTGAGTGATTTCATCACACTAAAGTTTATTTATATATTTGTCATGGCATGGCAGATTCAGATTTGCTCTGTCGCATCTCTGCATCTCTTGATGTGCATTTTCCTGTTTCCCTTACAGCCACAGGACCAAAGCCTCCTGCTGTCCTACGCCACCTCCAGGGAGCTGGGTCCCATCCCAGGCACCCCCCAATGGCTGGGATATGGCGTCCTCTAGAGAGGGTCGTGACTGCTACATCAAGTAAGTGTCTCTACGTGCTGGATTCCTCATGATGCAGAAGTTCGCAAAGCTGCTCTTTGACTGTTGATAGTTCTGGCGAAACTCTCCACGTTTCCTCCATCTGAATACTGATTCTCTGCTCGCTGCAGTGCACACAACTCAGTCTTGGCCTCAGCGCACTCTTAACGTATGCATCAAGTAAGCGAGGCAGCAGCGAGCAGCTTTGATCTCTTTAAGACTCGAATGAAGCTCTTTGGAGTGCTGAAAGAGCATATGCACATTAGCATGCTGAAACCTGCGTCAGTCTCCTGCAGTGACAAACGTGTACTAGATGCTAATGCTGTGTTGTCAGTGCTGTACTGGCACGAGGGAAATGACGTCTGAGGATGAAGGAAAACTGTAACGAGTCCACAGCTGCTTCATTTAAAGGGTTTGTTTCTGGCAGAGGAAGACGATATTTTGCTTTGTTTTTGTCCTACGGGCACTGATGGGAATGTGAGCGTGTTCCTTCTGTTTCTAAAAATTGTGTGTTAGGGGCCGTTCACACAGGATGTGGTCTTGGTTTCATAAGCACTGTGCTGTGTCAGTCTAAAAAAAAAATATATATACTTTTTATTTTTTTTAAATGCAGCTAAGTGGATCAGTGTCCGTTTAAAAAAGAAATGGAAGAATCCAATTAATTTGGCCATGCAATAAAGCATATTGAGTGTTTACCTGTATATTTGCAACATTGAAAGGGAGTTAAAAAACCATGCCTTCTGTTCAATAGCATTGTGCTCTGTCTAGCATGTTTTTTGTAAGAATACAAGAACGTTTAAGGGGCCATTCACACCGAAAACTTATTTTGTATCCGTCCGCACTGTTTTTCATTTGTTTTCCTATATAAATATGTGCTAGACGAACCGCCTTTGACCGTTGCTCCACGTTTGACTGTTTTTTTAGTGATGTGTGCAGGAACACGGTGCCGTGTCGAGTAGGGGTGGGCAAAAATATAAATTTGATGATGCATCTCGTTCTTCATTTGAACAATCTTGATATCGATTCTTAAATCCCAAGATCGTTTTTTACTCTGTGCGCAACCCTCCCCTACTTTAAGAGGAATTCACTCGCGTTTGCAATCAAATTTTCCGCTATGCGACTAAAATGTAAATGTTTGGCAAGTAACTGGTAAATCTTTAAATTTCACTTACTAGTAATTTTGAAGTATTGTCGCGGATTATTCAGCAGTGAGATCCTTTCACTGCATGTAGAGAGTAAAAGTTGTTCCGTGTAATGTGTGTCCGAAGACGAGATCCATGCGACACAATTGTCTCTTATTATACTTTCTGTTATTTACAGTCAATTGTTAATCAAAAACAACAAAAGAAACATTTAATTATAGTCACACATAGCACAGGTAAGGTAAAGAAGCCATTCGAGTCTCTCGTTACCATGCGCTCATTTACAGACACGCTTTACAGAAATGCATTTCTGTATTCATTTATTTATTTTATTTTCTCCCCAATTTGGAATGCCCAATTCCCAATGTGCGCTAAGTCCTTGTGGTGGCATAGTGACTCGCCTCAATCCAGGTGGCAGAGGACGAATCTCAGTTGCCTCTGCGTCTGAGACCATCAATCCGCGCATCTTATCACGTGGCTTGTTGAGTGTGTTACCGCGTAGACATAGCGCGTATGGAGGCTTCACACTATTCTCCGCGGCGTCCACGCACAACTCACCACGCACCCCACCGAGAGCGAGAACCACATTATAGCGCCACGAGGAGGTTACCCCATGTGACTCTACCCTCCCTAGCAACCGGGCCAATTTGGTTGCTTAGGAGACCTGGCTGAAGTCACTCAGCACGCCCTGGATTCAAACTCGTGACTCCAGGGGTGATAGTCAGCGTCTTTACTCGCTGAGCTACCCAGACCCCCAATGCCGTTTTTCTTAAAAGAGACAAATCAATGTAAATACCTGTAAATCATGTTGTCACGGTACCAAACTTCAGTAAAATTTTGTGGTTCTCGATACCAATTTCGATACCACGCAAAAATATGCTAATATGATAATGTGCTATTGAACACACCAGTTTAATTATTTTTAATTATTTTTAATTATTTAATAATTATTTTAATTATTTTTCAAAGTGTCACAAAAGTGAATCTTAACTTTTCCAAAGTGTCACAAACAAGTGTTTGTGACACTTTTAAGTCACATCTGACATCTCATCTCTTTACACTGGCCTTTGAGTCTGACAAATGAAATGTAGGACACGGTTTTGGAGTGTTTGTATTTTAGACTTCTGGTGTTTCTGTATATGGTCATTTTGAAATGTTATGTTTTAAATTTTATTACTGTGAAGCACTTTGGTCAACTCTATTGTTTTAAATGCGATATAAATAAAACTGAGCTGAGATTAAAGCACAAATGCTGTGAATTACATGTGCTGTGTGGTTCACAGTGGATTAGTGCTCTGCTCTGTCATCTCATACAACGTGAATGATTCTCAATGTCTGTGGAGTTTCTAGTGGATGAGCGGTCGGATTTATTTAAAGTACACAGCTCATCCATAGTAAGATTGCAGCCTTTAGAGGTTTAATAAATCACACTAGGACTTGTCACAATTTTAATTTGATTAATTGTCCATTTCAGTGTACAGGGAGTAACAGAGCACGCGTTCAAAATAAACATGCGAGCATTTTAAAGATGTCGTGTGTCAGACTGGTACCGGATAGAGTCGTTGCGCGGAACTACCGGTACTGCAGAAACACTGGAACCATTACATTGTTTTTTATTTTAGTATCGACTTGGTACCGAAGTACCGGTACTTTTGACAACACTACCTATAAATAGTACAAATCATGCAATTAAACAATAAACCTGTTACAAAAAATTATATATGCATGCAATTTAATATCATATTTATTTATATAGTCTGTATCAATACCAAACCCTATTGTCACGTAAAAAAAAAAAAAATGGACTGAAAAAAATGCATCTCGAAACACCTTCGTTTTATGTTCTAAAAACGTTGTAAAAGCACCTGTTCTTCATTGTACTGCATCTTGCTTTTTATTTAGCACAATGGACCCTTCTCACAGACTGTGATGTAAGGCTGGGCTATATGTAAAAATCATTTTATCGATAATCGCCTTAAAAAAAATATCGCGATATACGATTATATCGTCAACCCCCCTGCTGAGGGTCGGTGTTTTTTTTTTTTTTGCTTTATTGATTTTAATTTATTTATTGAAACATGGAAAATATAAACAATAGACATTTCTAAATTCAAATTTCACTTTAAACGATAAAAGCAAAAAATAACGAAGTGATCAAAAAATCTTATTTAACCACTTCCTCAAATCCAAATATTTACCATCTCCAACGGCTCCATTTGCCATCACGCAAGCATCAGTCAACGACAACAGGTGGAAAAATACTAATAGCCTACAGATTAAGAACTAAAGACAATTATAAATGTAAAGACAATAATAATAATAATAAATAAGCCTCATAAATTCCCAAAATAATGCTGCCAAATGTGTGTTCTTATCGAAGTTGTGTTTGTATTGTGTTTTGGTAATACAGTTAATGCTGAACTCAGTTTTAGGTTCAAGGTGAACGTGTCTAGTATGATTTAATCACTTTCGTCTTTGTTACAATACAAAGATGTTTATTACTGAACCTGCAGAGTTGCGTTCACAATGCATGTTAATCACGAAATAATCCGTAGAAATAAAGCGAACTAAACTCACAGCACCTCCTGAGATGATCTGAGATCATTTGCAGCATTCTCACAGATGACATTATTCTTGCAAACAGTTTTCAGACGAATGAAACAGAGAAAAAAAGAGTGAAAACTCTTTACATGCGCTTGTTCCTCGAGACAGACTCGTGCTGCACGCCTCTGAACAAACAGCGAATCAGACACGAGCATTGACGGCTTTTCTTTGTCTGTTCTTAAACATATAATAAAATGTTTCTTCAAGAGTGTGTCTTTGTGACTAACAGCATTTCTTGTCATGTGTCACTCCGAGACGTCTTACAGGTCACCCGCCTGTTGTGGGTAGATGAGCAAAATTACCCACGAATGAAATTCCAGCATTTGGACGAGGAGCTCGAGAACTGGATTCAGCAGGTGGCGGGTGCTAGTTTCACACCCTGGGCTACAGTTTAATATCTAACTTACAAGATCCATGGTTTTGCCATTTCCCGATATTGCCGATCATCGTTTGTCAGCTGAGTGTCACAGTTGGCATCGGGATGTTTTTAAGACATTGTCGATATCTGATAACATCATCCTATCTCCCAGCCCTACTATAGCAGCGTAAATTTAGACTAAACCTTTTTATATATTTGCAACTTATTCGTAATTATTTCATGTACATTTATAACATTATTCTTTGTTTTATACTACCCTGGAATTGCGATGAGGTTTCTAATACAGCTTTTGAGAGAGTGACAGTAAATTTGCCATCTTCTTACTCCATCACTCTCTATTTTTTTCTTCGTTTGGAAAATTGCGGAAGCGTTGGTGCATTTTTCTTTCGCTGTTGGAGCAAATGGGAAAGCAAAAATAATATTTGCTGTGGTCTCCCATTTACTGCTATCAAAGTTTACCCTGCAAAAGTGTGAAAAGATGCATACATGTGCGCCAGACGGCTATCTTTGACTGCTTTGCTGCATCTGTAAAAACAGCTCATCTTGTGTTTTTTTTTTTCTAATTAGCCACCCTATCAAGGGAGGGAGGAGCTTGTCACACATAGGTTGGGGGTGCTTCAGACGGGGTTGCTTTGAGAATCGGGCAACTTATGTAAGAATGGAAGATGATATACCACTAATGCGTTGTATGCAGGATATTTTGGGCAGAAAGCTTCACGTTGGGTCTGTCCGCTTGCTTGGCTGAGATACGACTTCAGTGTGTCTTTACTGCTACTCTGGTGTGTAATAATTTATGCTTCAATATCGTTATATCAGTGTTTCCTTGATGCTTTCTCAAACCAGTTACGGTCTGGAAGTATTGTTATCAGATAAGCAAATGTGTGTTGCTTACTGCGACATGGCACATCCAGGAAAATGTTTCATGTGGTGGCAAGACGGGTACTGTGAAAATCTCCAGGTGGCTGTAGCATGGCTGAATCTTAGGGTAGACTGGAAAAAATATTGCCTTGTTTTCCAGTAAAAATATCTAAACAAAATAGCTTACGTCATTTTGATTCTCAAGTAAACTTATCTTGTTTTAAGAATGTCTTGTTTTTAGAGAAATCTAATGTTTGTGTTTATAACAAGAAAAAAAAAATAATATTCACCAGTCAGGTAAGAAAAAAACTTGATTCAAAGGGAAAACAAGTTTCTTTTTCTTACCCCATTAGCAAATAGTTTTTTCTTGTTTAAATCATAAACCCCACCAAATTTGGTGACATTTAGCTGAAAATAATACTTAATTAGTGGTCGACCGATATGGGTTTTTTAATGGGCAATACTGATATCCAGAGTGCAGGTGGCTGATAGACCAATACAATACTGATATTGAAATTTTAGTCATTTATTTGTACATGAAGAAATTCATATATTAGGAAGAAGGAAATAACAGTACGCACAGTAGTCCAGCAACCATGTCCACGATAGCAATCACATTTTCGCAACAAAAATACAGAATCAAACCAATTGCACATTCAGTGCATAGTGAATAAGACATTTACTCATAGCACATGTGAAGCGCTTTTACTTTGAAGTTGCACTCACATGCTCGTGTGAATCCAGCGCGAGCAGCAAACTCCTGACAATTTAAACGGCCTGGATCACCTGCTTGGATTGTCACGGACTGACCGTCATGATTTGTGAATCAGAGGAACTTTTAATCCTGAAGTTTTTGATTCTGGCTGATGGAAAACGCACTTCAGAGGAAGATGAGCGCTCGATGGGAAGAAACGGCTGGAGTTTCATGAGGTTCGTGAATGAAATCTGTTTAAACGAGATATCTGCATATTTGCAGATGGTATATAATAGAAGTTTTGTTAATATTTGCCTTTTATCATTAGAAAAGTTACAGGGAACTGTTGTGGAGAGGTTGATATAATACATGCTTTAGAGGTTAATAAATGAGCATTCCACAGGATGCTGGATCTGCTCAAGTTTTGTGAGGTTGGTTTATTACATCTGTTTAAATGAGATATGTGCATATTTGCAGATGGTATATGATATAAGTTTTATTAATATATGCCTTTTATCATTAGAAAAGTTACAGGGAACTGTTGAGGAGAGGCTGATAGAATATGTGCTTCATAGGAAGATTTATGAGCGTTCCACGGGATGCTGGAGTTTTGTGAGGTTGGTTTATTACATCTGTTTAAATATGCACATATTTGCAGATGGTATATGATGTTAGTTTTATTGATATTTGCCTTTTTATCATTAGACTAGACAGTTAAAAGTTACAGGGAACTGTTGAGGAGAGAGAGGGAGAATGAAACAGGCGAACACTTTAACATTATGAGCTCAAACGCGTCTGTCGCGGCTCTGATATGTGAACCGTTTAAATGAGACTGTTATTGTAGTAACACGATGGCACGTAACAACAAAATGAACCGTGACTGGTTGTTTACATGTCTCAGTCGCTTCACATGCAAGCAGGCGATTTTCGGCGCCCTCAAGAAACAAATCGGCCAAACTGGAAAATATATGTTCAGTAAATAAATCATTTTTTGCAATGCAAACAATGCTAGAGCTTTTCTCAGAACTAACTTCAAGGTTTCAAGGTGATTTTAGTTGATGATTTAGCAGTAGTAATTTCGAACACAATATGTTTAGTTTTATAATTTCAAACCTAGTAATTTCTTTTTGTGAAATAATTAGCTTGTGAAAAGTGTGCTTTAATGACCATTCAAACCATTTTTAAGATTGTCTTGAAAAAGGAAAACCAAACTGTGGGTCACATGGCCATATATACATACATACATACATACATACATTGACATTGTTTTGGTGTGAATAAATAAAGGTACATTTCTACCCTCAACATTATTTGTACTTAAGAACTTTTTGTTAGACAAGAAAAGCTAGCTTTTATATCATGTGACCCACATTTGGTTTTCGATCATAGAAAATGGGTAAAACTTAAAATTTTACGCATGGAGCCACATTAGGAGCCCCATATCTCTGGGATTTAACCATTTAGGTCCTTAAAAATGAAGATGCAAAAAGGACAGTTTGTTCAGAACCAGAATCTGAAAGAAAATTAAGATATCTTTAATACTTATAGGCACTCCAACTTTGGAAAATTAACACCAAAAAAAGGGCTTTTTCCCATTTTTGGGCTCACACCATTGGCATATAATGCAACAAAGTGCTCTGAAGTCAACTGATTTTAGTAATAGACCTACCTATCTCTGTGTAAAAATAAAATCATGATGCTGAGACCTTTCTATGGTTATTTATTTTACCTGTAGTTTTGCTCCAAACTTATAAGTGAAAATTGTTGTTTTGACTCCCCTCTACAAAATAATGGATTACTCCATAATATTGATCAAAAATCAAAAAAGCTTGGGCTTTCAGGAGATCTGATATCTTCAAGTTACTGTCATTGAGTCATAGTGGACATGATGCCGGAAAGTTTAATTGTGCGAGACGAGTAACTTCCCCTCACCTGAACTCTACAGTAGTGTTTATTAGCCTGAGCTGTGAATTGCACATGCAACACTGAGCAATGATTAATCTGCCATCAGTCCTGACAGACAGTGTGTGGGTGAGTTGAAGCTTCTTATGACCAGTGTTTGTGTCATGTGGCTTTTGGAGTCGTGTTTAGAATAATGGCCTTTTTTTCTGGAAAGCAGCAAGTGGTCGTATTTTTGGGACCGTGTTTCAAAGGAAGACATTTAATAGAGGTATTTTTAAGATACCTACATGTCTAAAACAACCTCGTTACTCAAGGCACAAGCTGAATTGTTGGTTAAAAGCTGTCGATTAATCGGTATAATACTCAATAGACTAGTCAATTACCAAAATAATCGTTATTTGCAGCCCTACTGTCTTAAAAACACAACATTTATGGCCCAAAAACAGTGTGTTAGTTCTCAAGGCACAAGCTGAATTGTTGGTTAAAAGCTGTTGATTAATTGCTGCAATAATCGCAGAGTAGTCAATTAATCGGTATAATACTCAATAGACTAGTCAATTATCAAAATAATCATTATTTGCAGCCCTACTGTCTTAAAAACACAACATTTATGGCCCAAAAACAGTGTGTTAGTTCTCAAGGCACAAGCTGAATTGTTGGTTAAAAGCTGTTGATTAATTGCTGCAATAATCGCAGAGTAGTCGATTAATCGGTATAATACTCAATAGACTAGTCAATTATCAAAATAATCATTATTTGCAGCCCTACTGTCTTAAAAACACAACATTTATGGCCCAAAAACAGTGTGTTAGTTGATGGTTATAAAATAAAACCTTAAAATAACCATTAGAGAATGTTAATGCATAAGTTATTTTAGGTTGTCACACAAAAACCTCCCTGCAACATTCTGGCAATGTTATGTTATAAAAAATATAACCTTAAGAGAATGTTCCTAGAATGTTAGGAACTGGTTCCCAAAAATAAGTTTGCTGTTTGTCACGAGAACTTCATTGACTCCTTCCAAAACCTTCTTTCTAAAAAAACAAAAAAACATCTTAAACCAGCCTAAGATTGTTTGGTAGTCTTAGCTCGGCAAGGCTGGTCTGGTTTGTTGGTTTTAGATGCATTTTAGGCACTTGCCAGATGGTTAGGCTGGGAGTTCTGCAAACCGGATATGCAAGACCAGCAAGCCAGTTTAGGTTTGTTTAAAGGTGCACTCAGTAACTTTTTGCTCGTGTCATCTCGGACTTACAGTGACATCTAGTGGTGTGGATGCAGCATGATTCAAAATCAATAGTTTTCACTTACAGATGCCATTGTACAAATTCACTATTCACAATCAGCCATGAGAGTGAAAGTGTCCAATAACAAGATGGTTACTGAGATTAAGCGAGTAGTATTCAGCTAGTCATGTGATTCTAATATGGCCGCACCCATGAGGGCGCCCCTGCTCCATGTAGAATCAAACAGCATTTATAAGGTTACTGATATGACTGCAGTCTTCATCTCATGATTTTATACATGTTTCAAAATTACAATTAATTTCTTTGGGAGTAAACCTTTTTTTAATAGCAAAACAAATACAGAGTGCACCTTTAAGCTGTATTTTAACAAGGGTCTATGCATTTTGAGATTGCTATCTTAGAGATGTTCAAAAGAAGTTGTCTAAGGCTGCGTCCACACTAATCTGTTTAACTTTGAAAACTCTGGTTTCAGTTTCCTAACGTCATTAGTTTTCCAAAGTAATCTAGTTAAAAGTGTTTTTGAAGGTCTCCGTTTTTTCATTGGTGGAAACGCTATCCCGAAAACGGATTAGTGTGGACGTGGTCTCAGATGGCAGCATAATCATGCAGCCTACCTTTAGAACAGAGTTCATGTCAGGAAGGTGCCTATTATGCAGTAAAATGCTGTCTACTTAGGCCACTCACTAGTTTAGGTTTTGGAACAGAGCCATCATCTGGACCTGGATCAGTGGATACCGATGTGATTTGGGATGCCTCCTTTAATTCTGGCAATGCTTCTATATTAGTGCTACTGTAAATGGAGGATAGAGAGAAATTAGAGCACTTGTGTACTCTGGAGTGTTACTTGGGAAATTTATCAAACCCCGTATTGAACTGGATTGACTACATTAGAGTTAACACAGATTTGAAAATATAGATGAAGCATTATTGATAGCATTATTGGCAATGCGCGCATCACTATTGCTGTTGGTCGTAGAGTTATTGATTTGAATAAACCCATAACTGAGCAGTCCCGCCAGGATTTTACTGCACTTTTTTCTGATTATTGCAGCCCAAAATGATTGAATTTGCTGGAGCTTTTCTCAAAAATTGCAATGCCATTTGCTGCATTTTGTTGTTGTTGTTGTTTTGCTGTTAAAATGTACAAATAATCATAGATTTCTTGTTAATTTGTGTAAATGACGAACAGTTACCTGTAAATATAGTATTACATTACAACTGAATGAGCAGTAAGCAAGCAAGTATAATAAACACACATCAAAATAGCATTCATTTATGAGGTGTAACCTGTAAAATGGCTAGTGCGAGTTCAATGGAAGACCCATAGATTAATTATTTTTATATAAAAATTTTAAGCCTCAGCGGACAATCCCAAACGGACAGGGCAATGCTGTGATCAGTGTGTTAAATGGCCATTCTGAAACTAAATATATATAGGCTATTTTTTAAAACAGGAGAAAATGACGGCACACACATTTAGGGAACATTCAAAATTATCGCAATATACTAAAGCACAGTAACTATAGTAAATAGTTACTATATTTTAAAGGAATATTTCGGGTTTAATACAAGTTAAGTTCAGTCGACAGCATTTGTGGCATAATGACCACAAAAATAATTTTCGACTCATCGCTCCTTTTCTTTAAAAAAAAAAAAAGCAAAAAAGCAAAAATCAACAATGGAAGTCAATGGGGTCAATCTGTAAACATTAAAATACTCACTGTTGCAAAAGTATAGACACAAGACATAAATAATATGTGTGTTAACATGATTTTACTGTCATAAAATCACTTACTAACCACATCTGTGGAAAGTTATAGACAATTTTACAACTTCGTTGCCATGGCGATGAAACGCTGTAAACCCTAAAACCCTAAAGCGACTGTAAAAAAGCCAATTTAAAGAACTTTACAGCTGAAATAATACACCAGTTTTAACAGAAGAATTAATGTAAGTGCTTTTATAAAATTATAAGTTTCACATTTCTGCCTTTAAACCCTCCAAAAATTGACCCCATTGACTTCCATTGTAAGTGTCTCACTGGAACACAGTGCTTTTTTTTGTAAAGAAATTTTTGTAGAAGTCAACATTGTGCCACAAATGTTGTCGATTGAGCTTCATTTGTATTGAACCTAAAATGTCCTATATTTTAACTGTAATAAAAATACAAAAATACTGAAAACGTGTAAAACCTGTTGCTAAACTTGTTACTGTAACTTTACCAGAGTGTTTGTTGTGCTGTTGTCAAAAATTAAGCAAAGCGATCGGATTACCTCTGGTTCACGGTTAATACTGAAAAATTGCGGAAATTACACAAAATTGCAAACTACTACAAATAGTGCAGAGAGTAGTTGAATTTGCAATAATTCTTTCGATCTCAAGGTGAAAAAATCCTGAAGAACTGACTGGGAGTATTAAAATTCCACACGTAACTCATTTTTCACCATTTCTGTTTTGGACATGATTGATACCTCAAATTGTGCAACTTCTGAGCAAACAGACCTCGAATTTGATTGGTCAGGTAAGATGATGTGAGCACATGCTTCACAAAGGACGAGATTAGAGCATGTTAACCAGAAATATTTGACTAGGTGAATCCATGTAACCAAATGCAAGCACAATCATCAATAACTCTTGACAGATCATAATTGGTCCCTGCTGGTTTTATGGAAAAATGTTGGTTAATAAATCGTTTCACAGCAGCGGCTTCTTTGCATGAGAAAGTCATTGCATTCAAATTGAACTGGAGGACAATGATTTTTGCTTGTCTGGTTTGGCATTTAGTCAGAGGGGTCTTTTGTCTGGTTGGCGTTCACTTCCTGTTAGGGGAATTGTGATTTGTGTCTTTTGTCTTGTGAATGTTTCAGATGAGTCAGTTGAATAAGATTCAGAACAGACAGAGCACTGACTCATGCTGCATCAAGTAAGACAACAGCCAGTGATATCTAACATAAAGAATCATTATCACGGATCATTTCATGCATATATATTCACATATTTGTCAACCAGGCAAGGTAGTAACTAGGGATGAGCATTGCAAAACTATATATTTTCACAATCGTCAAGTCGCTGAATGACTAGTTGACTAGTTAGTTTTCAGGAAGCCGTATTAGACACAAAGGAATTAGCTGCATTACCTACATTTTCTTAGGGGGCGTTCATATAAGATGCAACCTGGTGTACAAAGATGTGACAGAACGGCTCAGTCTTAAGACACGTTTTTAAAACTGTTAGTTGACATTATCAGTAGCGTCGACAATAAAAATTTGTCGACAAATATTTTTGTTGTCAAAGAGTCGTTTGATCTTTTTTTCTCCCCAATTTGGAATGCCCAATTCCCAATGCGCTCTAAGTCGTCGTGGTGGCGTAGTGACTCGGCTCAATCCGTGTGGCGGAGGACGAATCTTAGTTGCCTCCGCGTCTGAGACCGTCAGTCCGCACATCTTATCACGTGACTTGTTGAGCACGTTACCGCGGAGACGTAGCGCATGTGGAGGCTTCACGCTATTATCCGTGGCATCCACTCTCAACTCACCACGCACCCCACCGAGAGCGAGAACCACATTATAGCAACCACGAGGAGGTTACCCTATGTGACTTTACCCTCCCTAGCAACCGGGCCAATTTGGTTGCTTAGGAGTCACTCAGCATGCCCTGGCATCTTTACTCACTGAGCTACTCAG
The DNA here is from genome assembly GCF_019703515.2 of Myxocyprinus asiaticus. NCBI lineage: Eukaryota > Metazoa > Chordata > Actinopteri > Cypriniformes > Catostomidae > Myxocyprinus > Myxocyprinus asiaticus. The sequence goes on from NC_059354.1 coordinate 50,274,914, forward strand.
GCCCCCGTCGTTTGATCTTTTTAATGGAAACCCTAAAATACATTTTCAGTGAAGGTAATTTGAAAGTATTTTTAAGATACCTACATGTCTAAAACAACCTCGTTACTCAAGGCACAAGCTGAATTGTTGGTTAAAAGCTGTTGATTAATTGCTGCAATAATCGCAGAGTAGTCGATTAATCGGTATAATACTCAATAGACTAGTCAATTACCAAAATAATCATTATTTGCAGCCCTACTGTCTTAAAAACACAACTTTTATGGCCCAAAAACAGTGTGTTAGTTGATGGCTATAAAATAAAACCTTAAAATAACCATTAGAGAATGTTCTGCATAAGTTATTTTAGGTTGTCACACAAAAACCTCCCTGCAACATTCTGGCAATGTTATGTTATAAAAAATATAACCTTAAGAGAATGTTCCTAGAATGTTAGGAACTGGTTCCCAAAAATAAATAAATAAATAAATGGGAACCTTGCACTTCTGTGTTTGCTGGGTAAACCTCTTTACTGCTGTTGTTACCGGCTTTTCCAATGTACACAAGTACTGTGTGCATGCCCCTTTCATTTTTACATCAAATGCAGAGAATGACGGCATCATTTCAAATCTCATGTAAACAAGTTTTTTGGGATTTTTTGAATAAGCTGATTTTTGGTAGTTATACCAAAGTATATTGGTGTGCATGTAAACATGCACATTGTATGAGTGTAGATTTGGTGTTTTCGTGGCTATCAGTCAGTGTTGCTCTTTGAAGACATTGGGATGCAGGCCATCTTTAGCAGGTGCTCATGGTTGAAGACAACACAGCGCATTTCCTGGATCCTGCATCCCATATGTTTTCCCAGGGGCTCACCGTGTTTGCAGTCCTCTTAGTCATGGCACAAATCCCATTCATATATTTATCTCAAAGCGCTGCGATCATCCAGCATTAATCTGGATCATTTGGATGCTGCATGATTGCATGTTAATTTGCATGGTTTCTTTTAACAATTGCATCTGACATTTATACATTCAACAAGCACTTTTATTCATGACTTCCAGTGCATTTAATTAGGTATGCAATCAAAAAGTAAAATTTGTGGTTGATACCGATATTTTGCCACTTCATTATTTCAGTTCTTTTTTTGTTTCTTTTTTAATGCAATTGGTTTCAGTAAATTGAATACATTTTTAAAGAAATATCAATGAAGCAAAACTATTACATTTCTATTACTATTAGCATTGAGGGCTGAGGGATTGATGATGTAAATACTTGAATTTGTTAAGTGTATTGATTAAAAATATATATAAACAGCACATATGTAGCACATAGCTACATGCACATATTATTCAGAGTCCTCCACAAGCGTTCTGCAGTATTAACATTAATGATTAACCCTCAGGGGTCGACGGAGGCGCCGGCGCGTCCCGTCATTTTTGGGCATAAAGATAAGTGAAAGACGTCATTAGAAACTATAAAGGGTCTACTTTTATTTGTGTACACTCACAATACTAACAAAACCTTGTGCTTTTGTAAAATAAAGAAAATAATCAGGGTGCGCTCTCAGCCGTCTCTGTCTCCACGAGCATCTTTCTGAAACACGTCACAAAAATTAAGTAAAACTCCGTGAATACTTAACACACAAACATGAAACATATGTCTAAAGAAAGCTTAAAATGTGATGAACAGAGCACGCTATTCATACGGTAATGTACTGAGGCGATCAATGCAAATGGTAAACGCCCCCGAGGTATATGTGTGTGTGTGTGTGTGTGTGTGTGTGTGTGTGTGTGTGTGTATGTGTGTGTATATATATATATATATATATATATATACAGTATCTATTAAAATGCAATTTATTCCTGTGATGTAAAGCTGAATTTTCAGCATCATTACTCCAGTCTTCAGTGTCACATGATCCTTCAGAAATCATTCTAATATGATGATTTGCTGTAATATCTGATATAGGGCATATACACAATATATACCATTTTTTTCAGGATTTGTTGATGAATAGAAAGTTCAAAATAACAGCATTTATCTGAAATAGAAAGCTTTTGTTACATTATACACTACCGTTCAAAAGTTTAGGGTCAGTAAGAATTATTATTATTTTTTTATATTTTTTTTTGGAAAGAAATTAATACTTTTATTCAGCAAGGATACATTATATTGATCAAAAGTGACAGTAAAGACATTTATAATGTTATAAAAGCTTTCTATTTCAGATAAATGCTGTTATTTTGAACTTTCTATTCATTAAAAAATCCTGAAATGTTTTTATTATATTGCGTATATGCCCTATACCATATATTACATTTTATTCTGTTCCTAGGGGAGGGGTCTTTGTCTCCTCAGGTGTGAATCACATCAATATTCATGATCATCCACGCCTCCTCGCATATGGCCTATCTAACACTAAAAGTGTCTTACAGAAGTTAAATGACTATATTGTTTTGTATGAATGAGTGATCAGGATGGTTTTCACATCATTTTGTTGCAAAAACTCTAGGCTACAAGATCCAGCTCTCAAAAGTCTTGTGAACAAATGTTTAGTATGTGTTATATGGCCTTATTTCAGTGACTTCAAAAACCACGCATAAATGTTATTTTCTCAAAAATACGAACATGTGTATACATGAACATGCTCACATTTTATTGTTGCCCCGTTTGTGCTGAATACAGTGTTATCAGACTTTAGCCATTAATATGTTTTTAAGCAACTGAAAAAACCACAAATGTCAAGGCATGTCAAAACTTCTCCAGGGCCCAAAAACACCCTCAGACTCCAGAGGGTTAATCGATTAATTGATCGTTAATTTCTACAACGATCGATTATGACAATGTCTGAAAATGTACATCCCTAGTTGATAAAATGATTATGAACAATATGCCGATGGTTTTAATTTGGCCTATAATTGTCCGATAAATATCGGTGGCTGATACCTTTCATTAGTAAAGTATACAATATATATATACATATATAATATAGTACAGGTTGGCCCCAAAAAAACAGGGCCACTATGTTTGATTTCTCATATCTTAAAAATGCATAAAGGCGTTTTTTTGGCGTACTTCTACGACTTTTTGTAAACAACAAAATGACATCATTTTGACATCATCGTGAGCAACAACTTGCTATACCATTTGGCCCAAAAAAACGGGGCCACATGGTGAAAGAGAAGCATCTAATTTGCCGTTGAAAACTTCACTAAACGATTTACGTATTTATTTATTTGTAGCAAGTTGTTGTTCACGATGACGTCAAAGTGACGTCATTTTGTTGTTTACAAAAAGTCATAATAGTATGCCAAAACTCATGCAAACACTCGAGCAATAAAACATAGTGTCCCCGTTGTTTTTGGAGCACCCAGTATATAATATAATACAGTGTATTAAGTAATATAGACTTTATCACATGCTTATTTAATATACATTTAAAAACCACCTTTCATTGAATTTCCTAAAATAACTGTATAAATACTGTTACTGTGATGTAAAATTACTCATGCTGTAATTTGACCGGCCAAAACAGCATCACAGATTTATTAAACTATGTCTTGTTCTTTATCTAATGGCCCTTTAGTTATTAAACCTGCACGTAGCTACACTCAGTAATGTTTCATGGAGTGTGCACACGACCCCTTGCACTCGTGCTGTGGGTTGAAACATTAATTGTAGCCCTTCGCCGCGGATGGGAGCATGTGTCAAGAGTGATGTGCTTTCTCGCCGCCTCCTTCAGCCCACGGCTTTAATTAGCTAACGGCTCACGCTTCACTTGCACAGCGCTCATGCTTAACAGATGAACAGAAATGTAAGAAGATATGATTTTGTGGCCAATTGCTGGTTACCTCATCGTAAAGCTTCAGCATAATATTGTTAAATTCACAATGTATAGTGTTACAACAAGTGATCAAATACAGACACAGAGTCCTGCATAAAGACCAAAGGCTGTTTTATTCATAGACAGACACTATCATGACTCCCCCCTTTCAGTCCCTTCTCCTCTTGTAGTAGATTTAAGCCCTGTTCTGCCAGGACTAGTATTCCTTGAGGAGTTAGGGCTGGAGAACCCTTTGTTTTTTTGTATATAGCTCCATCTCGCACACTGTAGAGCGCTCAGGCTTTCAAAGTTTACTCTTTTGACTGTAACTGCTTTATGACACTATTTTAGTTAAGGGTGTGTGAGACTAGTCGACTCCGCAATATAAGGAAGATAAGACCCTTCCTCCCTGAACATGCCACACAACTTCTTGTTCAGTCACTTGTCATAACTAGACTGGACTACTGTAACGCTCTCATTGCAGGCCTCCCTGCATGTGCAATTAGACCCCTGCAAATGATCCAGAATGCAGCAGCACGTTTCGTCTTTAATGAACCAAAGTGAGCGCATGTTACACCGCTCCTCATCTCTCTCCACTGGCTGCCGGTTGATGCACGTATTCAAGGCTCTGATGCTGGCATACAGAACAGTCACTGGGTCTGCTCCAGCATACCTAAAATCATTTATGCAGAGCTACGCGCCCACTAGAAGTCTGCGGTCGGCTAAGGAACGTCGCCTTGTTGTACCAACACAAAAAGGCACCAAAACACTTTCCCGGACTTTCGGTTTCATCATACCACATTGGTGGAACAACCTTCCCAACTCCATCTGTGAAGCAGACTCACTTTCTCCCTTCAAAAAAGGGCTACAAACACATCTTTTCCATAAGCTAAAAAAAACCAGTCGCTAAAAAATAAAAAAATCTTGTTGCACTTTAATCTGTCTTGAATACTGATGCTAGTGAAACTTTGCAATGCAGCACTTTTCATACCACTGTCTCCTTAAGATGAATCACTTATAATGTATTCCTCTTTTGTAAGTTGCTTTGGATAAAAGCATCTGCCAAATGAATAAATGTAGTTGACAAAACGGTAATTATGCTGCTAGTCGACACTGGAATGACTAGTCGTAATTTTCCCAATTAAACTATTCAACATTTTTACACATTTATGTTTGGCTTTATAATGGTTTTTTTTTTGTTTTTTTACAAAGGCTGTGGTGAAATCACTGTCATGTTAATGTAACATTTTAAATATAATTAATAATATTTTAAAAAGAGGAAATCTGGAAATTTCACCTCAGTGCCGAGCAAGTTTCTTCCCTCTCACTCGCGACGTGCAGAAAAATGTCCTCTCGCAAGACAAGCAAACTTCAGCGGTGGTGCGGGAAACGGATTTCCAAAACGTCGCTATGTTTTCACATTTGAGTCTTCTTTAAATCTGTGCATGCTTGCAAGTTATTTTCCCTCCGAGCAGGCTTTTTCAAGCACAGGATAATCGCCTCCGGTGAGACAGGTCCCGTCTTTCACCGGACCATGTCGACATGTTAGTCAAAAATGTATGCTCTTGAGTAAGAAGCCTTGAAAATGACTATTTTTGGATGGGTATGCCATTTTTTATTTTATTTATTTATTTATTTATTTATTTTTCCAAATAATTTTTACCCTGCTGATCAAGAAGGCTGTTTCAGGATATCTTTTATTCTGGGGTTAATGTTAGGTACAATGTCAATTTAAAGAAGGAAGTGTTTTTTATTTTTATTTTTTATTTATTTTTTTGGTGGCAGTAGAACATGGATAAAACAATACAAGATTTTGGTCAAAAGGAATCACTTAATAGTTTTATGTTTATCATATCTTAGTTCAAATCGCAATATTTTTCAAAATAATCACCATATTACTTTTTGTCCAAATCGTTCAGGCCTAGTGTGCGTGATGCAAATTTGATCATCGGCACAAAATGCGCGGATAGTCCGCGCACAGCCTATTATTCTAGACACATGAACAGTCCTCGTGTACTGTGCTCACTGTGTGTGAGACGTAGCAGCACACGGAAAACTACACTATACTGTACAGTATTTTGGTACATTTTTTTTTACTATACTTTAAGGTAAATTTGACTTTTGTAGGGCCCCATGAAATCAGTTTTATTTTCTATTTTTTTTCCTAAATTTGTTAATTATTTATTTACTTTTTTTCTTCTTCTTCTTTGATTCTGTGTTTTCCGTTAACATTTTTCTGGATTCCATTTTTTTATGTTTTAATTAAAACTTTTCACCAAAACGGTGTCTAATCAAATAAATGTATAAAACTTTATCCCAATGAAAATATAATAATTAATTTTTAACAAAACATTGCGGTTATTTAAATAAAGTGCTGCACAACAGAGCTTCACAGTATAAATGAAGACATTGATGAACAAATCTGTAATTACATGTGGCACAAGGCTGCTATGGCTCAGTCACAATGTTCAGTACATTCTTGATCGTATTGCTTATATATCATCGTTATTTTTATTGTATTTAATACAAAACAGTTTAATGTTAAATTATTGTTATACAGTATGTAGTATAATAATTACTACTACATAAATGTTACATTTCAAGTCATTTTTATTTGTATAGCGCTTTTCACAATGCACATCGTTTCAAATCTTTACAGAAAATAATACTGGAATGTCTTTAATGTCTTTAGGAACCCATTGAGCAGTCTTATTGAAAAGCAGTTTTATTAACAAACTTCTATACGGTAGTACGGTAATATATTTCTGTCCTCACGTCTTCAATTTCACGCATTCGGTAGAATCGAGCTTTTATTTTGGCATAACACTTGAGTGAAGACCTGTCATTGGGTAGAGTGGCCAAAAACTTTACTCAAGTAAAAGTACAATTACTCTGTATACTGTAAATACTGAGTATAAAGCGCAGCATTAAAAATGGCTGCTGAACAATTATAACTTTGCTGGTTTCACACACGCTCGATGTCAGCCGACGCCATCTTCGCCCACGGAATTTCGCTGTAAGAAGGTATGTGTGACCGCGCCTTAGGGCTGGGTGATATGACGATATATATCATGGTGACGATATAAAGTGTCAATCGATAGAGAGTTTGCTATATCATGCATATCACGATATGTAAACATTCATGTGCGCAGCGTGGACTTATCTATCAGTGGGCAGGGCTTCACGTGAGACTGAGAGAATTTAACAAACATGGACAGGGTTTTAAAAATTTTAGGTGGCCGTCCAAGCAAATTCAGTTACATTCATCTCGCTTAATATGCTTCTATGACGCTCGCATCTGTGTTTCACGTGAGTGTTGTGTGCACTATCTCTAGTTTGCGTGAGTCCAGCAGGATTCTTGATATGTGCAGAGCAGGATCACTCGCGTTACTCACTCATTTTTAACCGAGGGAAAACCCTGAAAAAACATCTCCACAGACCGGGACGACTCTCAAACAAGTCAAGAAAACGAAGAGGAGCTTGTTATTAAAAAAGCTGTGACATCTGTGGTGTTGGTTCACAAAAGCCGACACAGAGCAGAAATATTTAATCTGCAAAGTGTTAGTATAATACAAACAGTTAGTTTTACCTCAAAATAAATCACGCACATAATGCGCTTTGCATTAATTCGGCTGTTTTGTTATTTTATTTATTTATGCAAGAAGTGTTTAAATAATCTTGGATATTCTCTGCAAGAAGTATTTATTTTTGTTGCATTATTATTATTATTATTATTTTCTTTTTGACTTGTGTATTATTCTCTAGAAGATGTCGAGTTTCTTGAGGATAGTTAATAATAATATTGGCCAACAACATATCAGACTGAAACATGGCATAATGTCAAATTTAGCATTATTGTAAGAATGATTTAAAAACCAAGTTGTTGTTTTTTTTTTTTTTTTTTTAGTTTTTTTGCACTTTAACTACTTTCAAGTTACAAATAAAGAGAAAATTATATAATTATTTATAAAATTATATACTATATAATAAATATTTGAAAGTTACCCAAAAATAGACATTACAATATGGTTATTCATAAGCTAATTTCTATTGATTTTCCCTAAAAAAGTACTATATTGTGATATTTATTATATATACGTTATTGTGATGCGTTTCATCTCAGAATTGTCAAAATCTGTGAAATTTTACGTCGTTCCCTTAATTCCATTTTTGTAAATCGATTCCACGATTAACACAACTGCTGTGTGTTTATCTGCATTTTATGGCTTTAAATGTGGCTCATCCAATCAGAATTTGGAGTCAAAACTCTGCGTTTTATGATATTATTTGTGCAGATGTGTTGATGTGTTGCAGTCTAGCGTGTTGCCGTGTAGTGACTCAACTGTACCAGACTGTTATGGAGGAGTCGTGGATGGATTAAGTGATTACAGGGTAGAAGTGGGTCATCAGCACTTGGTTGTAGCAGAAAGAACGTTCTCTTTTGAGCCTTTTGTACTATGAAGTCATCGTTCCCCCTGAATTACAAAGAACTTTCATGTCCTTTTTGGAGCTTGGTCCCAGTGAACCATCTTTGTGTGGACAATATATATATATTTATTATTATCATTTTTTTTCTCCCCTTTTTCACCCAATTTGGCATGCCCAATTCCCAGTGCGCTTTTAAGTCCTCGTGGTGGCGTAGTGATTCGCCTCAATCCTGGTGGCGGAGGATGAATCCCAGTTGCCTCCACGTCTGAGACCATCAACCCGCGCATCTTATCACGTGGCTTGTTGAGCGCATCGCCACAGAGACATAGCCCGTGTTGAGGCTTCACGGCATCCACCCGCGTTCAACTCACCACGTGCCCCACCGAGAACGAACCACATTATAGTGACCACGAGGAGGTTACCTCATGTGACTCTACCCTCCCTAGCAACCGGGCCAATTTGGTTGCTTAGGAGACCTGGCTGGAGTCACTCAGCACTCAGATTCGAACTAGCGAACTAGCGAACTCCAGGGGTGGTAGTCAGAGTCTTTTACCACTGAGCTACCCAGGCCCCATGTGGACAATATTCTTTAATTATTCTCCCTTTGTTTTGCACAGACAAATAACCGCACAGATGTTGTAGGCACATTTGTGGCATTACCTGATATGCATAATTCCTTTAGTGAATCAGAGCATTTATTTGCACAGCAGCTTGTCCAAATGAACTGATCATTCACGGGATGCATTTCGTTCTTGATGAATTCCCCCCTCAATCTGCTTCTGTACAGAAAGGCTCTTTTGTGCACGATCATGTTCAAGTCGCTGACGTTTTTAAGATTGACTTTAACATGCATTTTTTTTCTCTCTCTCAGTCACCTCTCACAGTCCAGTTCATTGGAGGAAGTGCATGTGGATGTTGATAAGTTTGTCCCTCCTGCGCCGAGAAAGGTGGAGATGAGACGCGACCCGGTGCTCGGCTTCGGCTTTGTGGCAGGCAGTGAGAAACCAGTGGTGGTGCGCTCAGTGACTCCAGGTATGCCAGCAAACCAAGATGTCTAAAGCCGCCTTTTCACTGTCTCCGATATTCGCATACGACTGTCGTATTTCTCCCACTAGTGGCAGTCGTGATGAACTGTCATGGATTTTGTACATTGAAGGAGAAGCTACCAACAGTTTCCCTAAGAATGACATTACTGTGTGTGATTTAGAGCACATGAATGAATTCAATAATATTCAGGATTAATATTCACTCAGTATTTATTATTAATAGTACCATTTATCATTATCACTGTTTTTATAGTTAATATTATGATAATTAACTGCAAAAACAACAATCATAATTCTGCAAATATGAATCAGATATTCATATATGATTTTAAATATGTAGGTTTTGCATGTGCAGTGTAAACAATTATTTCTGACTGTAACAAAGTTCAGTGGAAAAGAGGAGGTGAGAATCGGCATGACAATATAAATAATCTTTTAATAAAACAAAAAGACACAAACATAATCACATACAGGGCAGCTGCCTGTAACTCTCTCTCTCTCTCTAACTGCCACCTCCGGTCGCCTTTATCCCTCTCGAAGGCTTGATTAGCCTGATTAGGGTCCGGGTGTGCAGCATCACGACCCGGCCCCACCCTCCTCCCTCCTACACTCCTCCCTCCTTTCCTTCAGGCCGGGGAGCCTGCCAGCAGGTAATCCCTGCCTCTTTGGACCTGGGAGGGTGACAAGGGGTGGGAAAAACAACAACAACAAAAAAAGGAGAGGGAAATGCCAACACGGAGTGACAGCGGGAGAGAGAGAGAGGAGAGAGAGAAAAAAAAAATGTACTCGCTGGTTCTCTGATATGCTGTAGCCTGGTCCTTGGCCACTCCTCCTCCCTCTAGTGGATGACAGACGTGCCTCCCCGGGCGGATCGGAGGCAGTCCTAAAGCCCCTGGTGGACGGAACGCCCCACCGTGTTTTTGGCGGACGGTAGGGGTCTCCCCCACCCCTGGCAGCGGTTCTCCCACTCCAGGCGGTCGGCCAGGAGCCCCTCCCCACTCGTGGTTGGCAGTCCTCTCTTGACCCTGCCGTGTTTTAGCAGCCGGTAGGGGTCTCCTCCGCCCCTGGCAGCGGCCCTGACCGCTCCAATCGGTTGGCTAGGAGCCCCTCCTCCCCTCGCGGTCGGCGGCCGTTCCTCCGCTCTCAGGTGGCCGGGCTCCTCCGTACCCCGGCGGATGGCGCTGCTGCTTCGTTGGGGTGGATGGTAGTGGCGAGGACTCTATTACGGCACATCCCTCCTCCTTTCCGGATTTCGGCACCAGTGTAACAAAGTTCAGTGGAAAGGAGGCGGCGAGAACCGGCTTAATAATATAAATAATCTTTTAATAAAACAAAAAGACACAAACATAATCACATACAGGGCAGCTGCCTGTAACTCTCTCTCTCTCTAACTGCCGCCTCCGGTCGCCTTTATCCCTCTCGAAGGCTTGATTAGCCTGATTAGGGGCCGGGTGTGCAGCATCACGACCCGGCCCCACTCTCCTCCCTCCTACACTCCTCCCTCCTTTCCTTCAGGCCGGGGAGCCTGCCGGCAGGTAATCCCTGCCTCTTTGGACCTGGGAGGGTGACAAGGGGAGGGAAAAACAACAACACCAAAACAATGAGAGGGAAATGCCAACACGGAGTGACAGCGGGAGAGAGAGAGGAGAGAGAGAAAAAAAACCTTACTTGCTGGTTCTCCGATATGCTGTAGCCTGGTCCTTGGCCACTCCTCCTCCCTCTAGTGGATGACAGACGTGCCTCCCCGGGCGGATCGGAGGCAGTCCTAAAGCCCCTGGCGGACGGAACGCCCCGCCGTGTTTTTGGTGGACGGTAGGGGTCTCCCCCACCCCTGGCAGCGGTTCTCCTGCTCCAGGCGGTCAGCCAGGAGCCCCTCCCCGCTCGTGGTTGGCGGTCCTCTCTTGACCCTGCCGCGTTTTAGCAGCCGGTAGGGGTCTCCTCCGCCCCTGGCAGCGGCCCTGACCGCTCCAATCGGTTGGCTAGGAGCCCCTCCTCCCCTCGCGGTCGGCGGCCGTTCCTCCGCTCTCAGGTGGCCGGGCTCCTCCGTACCCCGGCGGATGGCCACTGCTGCTCCGTTGGGGTGGATGGTAGTGGCGAGGACTCTATTACGGCATATCCCTCCTCCTTTCCGGATTTCGACACCAGTGTAACAAAGTTCAGTGGAAAGGAGGAGGCGAGAACCGGCTTAATAATATAAATAATCTTTTAATAAAACAAAAAGACACAAACATAAACACATGCAGGGCAGCTGCCTGTAACTCTCTCTCTCTCTCTTGAACTGCCACCTCCAGTCGCCTTTATCCCTCTTGAGGGCTTGATTAGCCAGATTAGGGGCCGGGTGTGCAGCATCACGACCCGGCCCCACCCTCCTCCCTCCTACACTGACTTCTACATTATTAACTGTCCAAAATACAGAAGTAGCAGGCATTTAGGACAAAATCTATTGATATTTCTCACTATCGTCTGTTGTTTGTCGGATGCAATGAAAAAGTGGCTTAAGGGCATATTTCTACTGTGTGCATGAATATAACTGTAGACTAAATCTCAATTTCTTTGTCACTTCAATCTGTGCACATACAGTACATTACTAATCAAAAGTTACACACTTTGATCGAAAGGCTTTTGTTGAAACAGTTGGAATTAGTGTTGTAGACAACAATATTTTTTATGTTATAAAATTTTAATAAAAGACAAAGAAACGAGACAAGCGTTGTATGTGTCTGAAAATTACACAGGAGGTCCTTCAGAAGGGAAGCTGATCCCGGGAGACGAAATTGTGATGATAAATGACGAGGTGGTCAGCTCGGCTCCAAGAGAGAGAGTCATCGACCTGGTCAGGTACTGAACTCAACATGAACCTGTTAGTGTGTAATACTTCATCTTGTTCCTGTGCAATTCTTTCCAAATCATTAGATGTTTTGACTGACTTACAAGTTAAAGGAACAGCTCACCCAAAAATGAAAGTTCTCCATCCCAGATGTGTATGACTTTCTTTCTTCTGCAGAACACAATTGAAGGTTTTTAGAAGAATATCTCAGCTTTGTTGATCCTCACAATGCAAGTGAATAGTGATCAGAACTTTGAAGCTCCAAAAAGCACATAAAGACAGCATAGAAGTAATCCATAAGACTCCAGTGGTTTAATCCATGTCTTCAGAACTGATATGATAGGTGTGGGTAAGAAACAGATTCATATTTAAGTCCTTTTTTACTATAAATCTCCACCTTTGACCAGCCCCAACCAGTAAGTTGCAAAATTTACTAAGAAGATGAAGCGACAACAAACAAAAGAAGAAGAACGTGAAAGTGAATGTGGAGATTTATAGTAAAAAAAGTGACTTAAATGTTGATCAGTTTCTCACCCACACCTATCATATCGCTTGTGAAGTCATGGATTAAACCACTGGAGTCATATGGTTACTTGTATGCTGCCTTTATGAGCTTTTTGGAGCTTCAAAGTTCTGGTCACCATTCACTTGAATTGTATGGACCTACAGAACTGAAATATTCTTCTAAAAATCTTCATTTGTGTTCTGCAGAAGAAAGTAAGTCACACACATCTGGGATAGCATGAGGGTGAGTAAATATCCCTTTTATAACAGTAAGAGTTCTCACTGCTCAGTAGGTTTGTAGTTAAATTCAGAGCAAGTACTTTTTTGCTTAAAATCAAAGTTTGCAATGTTGTAATTCACCTCAGAGGTGGTCGATATGGTTTATGGTTTAGAAGTCATTTTTTGAACTGTGTGAATTGGGAAAAATACTTCCATGATCAAAGCAACTGAAAAGTGGGTGCTTACTGTTCCACCAAGGGAGTTTTTGCTCTCTAGTGTAAAATGCCTGTTGTTTGTTTTTCATTTCTTGCAGGAGTTGTAAGGAGTCCATCGTCCTGACAGTGGTGCAGCCGTACCCTGTAAGTGCTGTTCTGGATCTGAAATTATCAGTGAATGTAAACCAGCAGCACTCCCAGAATGATTGACATGAGGAACATTTATCTGATTATGCAATGTTTTTTAATCCATGCCACAGAATTTCCCTGCTCCAAAGTCAGTGCAGATAATATGACAGTTTGCCAATTTTGTCTGGACCTGTTTGTTAGTTTATGTGCTGGCTCTTTGGCAAAAGATAATCATAATTTCTGAATAATGTTAGTGCTTTTGTGTGTGTTATTCCCGTCCACGCCCAGTCGCCCAAATCTGCCTTCATCAGTGCAGCTAAAAAGGCCAAGTTGAAGTCCAATCCAGTCAAAGTACGCTTCGCAGAGGAAGTCATTATTAACGGACAAGTACCGGTAAGTGGAAAACGACACTATAATTTTGCTTTGTAATGGACTGTTGGGAAAGCATGTCCGATGTCACAGTATTTACAGAGATGTAAATAAGCTTATGTCTCTCTAAGTTTTTAAGTCAACATGAAACACCATTCACAACCTGTTTTATTTTGTAATGTGACATATTTCTAAGTGAAAATATTTTGTTTTGTTTTTATATCATTTGAATTAAATTTTTGTTTTTTATTTAATTTTGTTTACAATTTTGTTTTATTTTATTACAGACCACAACATTAACATTTTAAGTTTACTTTTGTAATGTGATGTATTTCTTAGTGAAATTATTTTATTTTATTTGTTTTGTTTTTATTTCATTTTTATTTTATTTTATTTTATTATATAACAGACCACAACATTAACATTATAATTTTAAAGTTCACAGCCCATCTTACTTTTGTAATGTGGCGTATTTCTTAGTGTAATTATTTTATTTTATTTGTTTTGTTTTGTTTTTATTTCATTTTTATTTTATTTCATTTTATTTGATAACAGACCACAACATTAACATTTTAAGTTTACTTTTGTAATGTGATGTATTTCTTAGTGAAATTATTTTATTTTATTTGTTTTTATTTTATGTTATTTTATTTTTATTTTGTTTTTATTTTATTTGTTTTGTTTTTATTTTATTTTATTTTATTTTATTTTATTTTATTATATAACAGACCACAACATTAACATTTTAAGTTTACTTTTGTAATATGATATATTTCTTAGTGAAATTATTTTATTTTATTTGTTTTGTTTTTATTCTATTTTATTTTATTTTATTTTATTTTGTTTTTATTTTATTTTATTTTATTTTATTTTATTTTATTTTATTATATAACAGACCACAACATTAACATTTTAAGTTTACTTTTGTAATGTGATGTATTTCTTAGTGAAATTATTTTATTTTATTTTATTTTATTTTATTTTATTTTATTTTATTTTATTATATAACAGACCACAACATTAACATTTTAAGTTTACTTTTGTAATGTGATGTATTTCTTAGTGAAATTATTTTATTTTATTTTATTTTATTTTATTTTATTATATAACAGACCACAACATTAACATTTTAAGTTTACTTTTGTAATATGATATATTTCTTAGTGAAATTATTTTATTTTATTTGTTTTGTTTTTATTCTATTTTATTTTATTTTATTTTATTTGTTTTTATTTTATTTTATTTTATTTTATTTTATTTTATTATATAACAGACCACAACATTAACATTTTAAGTTTACTTTTGTAATGTGATACATTTCTTAGTGAAATTATTTTATTTTATTTGTTTTTATTTTATTTTATTTTATTTTATTTTATTTGTTTTTATTTTATTTTATTTTATTTTATTATATAACAGACCACAACATTAACATTTTAAGTTTACTTTTGTAATGTGATGTATTTCTTAGTGAAATTATTTTATTTTATTTTATTTTATTTTATTTTATTTTATTTTATTTTATTATATAACAGACCACAACATTAACATTTTAAGTTTACTTTTGTAATGTGATATATTTCTTAGTGAAATTATTTTATTTTATTTGTTTTTATTTTATTTTATTTTATTTTATTTGTTTTGTTTTGTTTTGTTTTTATTTGTTTTGTTTTGTTTTGTTTTGTTTTTATTTTATTTTATTTTATTTGTTTTGTTTTTATTTTATTTTATTATATAACAGACCACAACATTAACATTTTAAGTTTACTTTTGTAATGTGATATATTTCTTAGTGAAATTATTTTATTTGTTTTTATTTTATTTTATTTGTTTTGTTTTGTTTTTATTTGTTTTTATTTTATTTTATTTGTTTTGTTTTTATTTTATTTTATTATATAACAGACCACAACATTAACATTTTAAGTTTACTTTTGTAATGTGATGTATTTCTTAGTGAAATTATTTTGTTTTGTTTTGTTTTTATTTAATTTTGTTTAAAAATGTGTTTTATTTTATTTTATTACAGACCACAGTATTAACATTTTACCTTAATGTCATGTCCCACAATTAGGCAATATTAATTGTTTTCTAAATATTTTCACAACCAGCTGATGTTAACAGTTTAATAATGACAATAAATTAATTAACATAACAAATTAGCCTATGTTAATGAAAGTCCCATTTTAAATATTTTAAAAAGTGTCTAAATTTAAGGTTAAAGCATGCAGCAGGCAAATGTGTTAGTGCTGGTTTTATTAAAGGGATGTGACCCACTAACGGATCATTTCAGAGATGAAAATTATTCGTTTCATGCGTCGCTTCAGTCCATTATTCATGCAGCTCTGGAGATGTCAGAAAAAAGACTGATACTGATGATGATTTTTTAATCTGCAGGAAACTGTGAAAGATAATTCTCTACTCTTTATGCCAAACGTGTTGAAGGTGTATCTTGAAAATGGACAAACTAAATCCTTTAAGTTTGACTGCAACACCTCCATCAAGGTATTTCAAAGTATTTTAGAACAGAAGGTCAGTATTTACCAGCCTTTTGTCGTTATTCAATAGGTATTACAATGTTTTGTATTTGCTTGGAAGTGGCTGAAGAGCCTCTTTTCAATCTGAGGGAGCATTATTTCAACAAACGTCTTGTGTTTGATAGGATGTGATTCTGACACTGCAAG
This sequence comes from Myxocyprinus asiaticus, assembly GCF_019703515.2. NCBI lineage: Eukaryota > Metazoa > Chordata > Actinopteri > Cypriniformes > Catostomidae > Myxocyprinus > Myxocyprinus asiaticus. The sequence continues at coordinate 50,291,134 of NC_059354.1, forward strand.
AGAAGCTGTCGATCAAAAGCATCGAGCACTTCTCTCTCCTGCTGGAACACAAAACGGAGGGATCTGGAACCAAACTAATGCTGCTGCACGAGCAGGAGATGCTGATGCAGGTTTGTTACGCTGCTGATGTCCTTCGCTGCAGGACAGCGTTTCCTGATTTTGCAGCCACCAGATTTTCTCACGTTTGCAGATTTACCGCGGCGGTACACGTGGCGATAAGGGTCATTTTGGTCTGGTACCTACTGCACAAGTGCTGCAGCTAGTCTAATGACAATGATATTGCACATATTCAAGCATATAAATTGACCACTGGTATTTTGTACAAACATCACAGTACATCTATATTTTGAATGTACTTGGCAAGTGTTAGCTGGTGCATGAACCATAATAATCACATGACATATTAATGATTTCACCTGTTTTTCTTTTAGGTCACTCAGAGGCCGGGTTTACATAAGATGAAATGCTATTTCCGCATCAGTTTTCTTCCTAAAGATCCCGTTGATCTGCTGAGGAGAGATGCTGTTGCGTTTGATTACCTCTACGTTCAGGTAAAATGTGCAGTATTTTCACATTTAACCCTTAAATGCAGGAGTGTTTCGCCAAACATTATTACACGCCTCGGGTCTTTAGCGACCCGTTCAATCACTTATTAAGAAGTGGAAAATTCGGGGATCTCTTGATACCAAGCCAAGGTCAGGTAGACCAAGAAAGATTTCAGCCACAACTGCCAGAAGAATTGTTCAGGATACAAAGAAAAACCCACAGGTAACCTCAGAAGAAATACAGGCTGCTCTGGAAAAAGACGGTGTGGTTGTTTCAAGGAGCACAATACGACGATACTTGAACAAAAATGAGCTGCATGGTCGAGTTGCCAGAAAGAAGCCTTTACTGCGCCAATGCCACAAAAAAGCCCGCTTACAATATGCCCGACAACACCTTGACACGCCTCACAGCTTCTGGCACACTGTAATTTGGAGTGACGAGACCAAAATAGAGCTTTATGGTCACAACCATAAGTGCTATGTTTGGAGAGGGGTCAACAAGGCCTATAGTGAAAAGAATACCATCCCCACTGTGAAGCATGGTGGTGGCTCACTGATGTTTTGGGGGTGTGTGAGCTCTAAAGGCACGGGGAATCTTGTGAAAATTGATGGCAAGATGAATGCAGCATGTTATCAGAAAATACTAGCCAGACAATTTGCATTCTTCTGCACGAAAGCTGCGCATGGGACGCTCTTGGACTTTCCAGCACGACAATGACCCTAAGCACAAGGCCAAGTTGACCCTCCAGTGGTTACAGCAGAAAAAGGTGAAGGTTCTGGAGTGGCCATCACAGTCTCCTGACCTTAATATCATCGAGCCACTCTGGGGAGATCTCAAACGTGCGGTTCATGCAAGATGACCAAAGACTTTGCATGACCTGGAGGCATTTTGCCAAGACGAATGGGCAGCTATACCACCTGCAAGAATTTGGGGCCTCATAGACAACTATTACAAAAGACTGCATGCTGTCATTGATGCTAAAGGGGGCAATACACAGTATTAAGAACTAAGGGTATGCAGACTTTTGAACAGGGGTCATTTCATTTTTTTCTTCGTTGCCATGTTTTGTTTTATGATTGAGTCATTCTGTTATAACCTGCAGTTGAATATGAATCCCATAAGAAATAAAAGAAATGTGTTTTGCCTGCTCACTCATGTTTTCTTTAAAAATGGTACATATATTACCAATTCACAAAGGGTATGCAAACTTTTGAGCACAACTGTGTATAACAGTTTTCGGATTAGGGCTCGGCGATAAAGCTAAAAATGTTGCTATTTTTTAAGGGATATTCTAGGTTCAATACAAGTTAAGCTCAATCGACAGCAATCAAGGAATAGTGTTGATTACCACAAAAAAAAAAAAAAAAAAAAAGAAAAATTTGGACTTGTCCCTCCTTTAAAAAAATAAAAAAATAATTAAAAAGCAAAAATGGAGGTTCCAGTGAGACACTTACAATGGAAGTCAATGGAGTTAATTTTTGGAGGTTTAAAGACAGAAATGTGAAGCTTATAATTTTATTAAAGCACTTACATTAATTCTTCTGTTAGTACTAAAAAGTTGCTTAAATCGTTGTTTTTACAGTCATTTTACGGTTTTAGGGTTTACGGCGGTGTGTCGTCATGGCAACAAAGTTGTGAAATAGTCTATAACTTTCCACAGATGTGTTTAGTAAGTGATTTAATCACAGTAAAATCACGTTAACACACATATTATTTATGTCTTGTGTCTATACTTTTGAAACAGTGAGTATTTTAATGTTTACAGATTGACCCCATTGACTTCCATTGTAAACACCTCAACATTGTTTTTATTATATTCCTTACAAAATTTGTTATAGATTTAGCTATGTATTTATTTCAATACTTTTTGATTATATTCGTTATATATCTTGACATTTATGTATTTGGAGCTTCATTAAGGCAAATCATAAGATAAGTTTGACAAACAGTACAAAAACAGCCTCATACTATGTAAGACTTAAGTTAAAAGCAAAAGGCTCAAAACAGTAAATATAACACAACCCATAGTTCCAACTTTACAGATAGCTCAGATGTTGTTTAGCAACTAAATGGTTTTACTCGTATTGACTTGTTTTGGACACGTCCTGCTCTATGTTTTCACATTACTCCACGTTTCTATAGTGCTCTCACATGTAAATAATGTAAAGCTACCTGCTGATAGCAGTGCAATATATAGTATCCACCGTAATAAAAAAAAAGTATGCAAAATCCCTAGCGTTTGGGACATTTCTACCATTAGCCTTGCTTTATGTTATCTTATGCACAGTGTCACTGAATGGGAATATTTGCCAATAGGAGGTTATGGATTGAAAACAACAGCTTTCTGTCTTTTCCTCCTCATGTTCATGTGAGTGCAGAGCTGTAAAGATGTGGTGCAGGAGCGTTTCGGCTCGGAGCTGAAATACGACATGGCACTTCGTCTGGCGGCTCTACAGATGTACATCCTGACGCTCAGCACCAAACAAACACAGAAAGTCTCTCTTAAATACATTGAGTGAGTGTTGTCCTTGCTCTTCTGTCAGATCGACCACACTTTATGTATTTAGCTTTTATTACAACATATAAAATGGAAATTCTCTGAGTTTGTTCCAAACTTGTATGCTGATATTTATTTATTTTTTTCAGTGAAACACAAAAAGGGAGATGTTTGGCAGAATGTCTGAGCTTTTGTTTTACATGCAATGAAATTATAGAATTGTGTGAAAGTATGTAATTCAATGAAAGTATAATTTTTACTGCAGGCTCCAAAAGAGGACAAAAGAGCACAACAGAAGTATCATGAAAATAGTCCATTTTACTTGTGCGCTTTATTCCGTCTTTTGAAAACATACTTTAGAAGACAGAAGTCACATGGAATATTTTCATGGTGCTTTTGTGGTCCTTTTCTCCCCAATTTGGAACGCCCAATTCCCAATGCGCTCCAAGTGCTTGTGGTGGCGTAGTGACTCGCCTCAATCCGGGTGGCGGAGGACGAATCTCAGCTGCGTCTGAGACCGTTTCCGCGCATCTTATCACGTGGCTTGTTGAGCGCGTTACCGCGGAGACGTAGCACGTGTGGAGGCTTCACGCTATTCTCCGCGGCATCCATGCACAACTCACCACACGCCCCACTGAGAGCGAGAACCACATTATAGCGACCATGAGGAGGTTACCCCATGTGACTCTACCCACCCTAGCAACCGGGCCCATTAGTTGCTTAGCTACCTAGACCCCCGTTTTGATATTTTTTTTAGTGCTCTGCATCATACATCATGACAGGATGACAGAATTTTCATTTTTGCTGAACTATTCTTCTAAATAACAAGAAGAAATGATTAAAAGCATTTAATTTTCCCCCAAATACACTTAAACCCCACTGTCTTTTTAAAGGAAGGAGTGGGGTCTGGCGCAGTTTTTGCCACCTGCAGTGCTGTCCAGCATGAAAGAGAAGAATATCAAGAAGGCGCTCACACACATCCTGAAAACTAACCAGAATCTGGTGCCGCCTGGAAAGAAGGTGAAAAAACATATGTAGTCTGATGTGCATGCGAAAGTGAAATTCAAAACCTTCTTATTTGAGAGTTTGAGTTGCAATTTGTCAATTCAGATCCCACAATGTGTATTATACAACAGCCCTTACCCTTGGTGAAATTTACTGTGACGTGTCCACTTGTGGTTTATTGCTGTAGTGCATTAAATTCAGTGTCAAGAAAAAGTCCTGCGGCCTGATTTATAAACGCTGCGTACGCACAAAATGGGCATTGAAATGTGCGTACCCAATATTCCACGCACACATCAGGATTTATGAAAAACCTGTTTATGGTAATGAAAAGGAAAATGAAAAATTGCATTGCCATTAAGCAGTACTGTAATAATAAGTAGAATGTAAAGCAAAAGATAAGCTTACATGTTGCAAAGTTTATTTAGTAAAAAAATCGGCACTGCAAAGATGTCATATAGCATTTTACACTGCAATTGTTTTTTGCATCCAGAAAAGGCTCTATATAAAATATATATTTTTACTTTTCTCCCCAATTTGGAATGCCCAATTCCCAATGCGCTCCAAGTGCTTGTATTGGCGTAGTGACTCGCCTCAATCCGGGTGGCGGAGGACAAGTCTCAGTTGCCTCCACGTCTGAGACCGTCAATCCGCGCATCTTATCACGTGACTCGTTGTGCATGACACCGCGGAGACTCACAGCATGTGGAGGCTCATGCTACTCTCCACGATCCACACACAACTTACCACACACCCCATTGAGAGCGAGAACAACTAATCGTGACCATGAGGAGGTTACCCCATGTGACTCTACCCTCCCTAGCAACCGGGCCAATTTGGTTGCTTAGGAGACCTGGCTGGAGTCACTCGGCATGCTCTGGATTCAAACTCGCGACTCCAGGGGAGATAGTCAGCACTGAGATACCCGGACCCCAAAAATCAAGTTTTAAAAATTAACTGAGAAGCAAAATTGCAGAAGTTTAGTCAGGCTTATGTTTAATATACACTTTAAAAAAAAAAAATTAAAGGTGTGAGAATAAGACACTTGAATAACATAATAATAAGACATATTATCTGTTAAAAAGTCTTAATATACAATTATGTTTCTCAGGTAAATTGATCTTGCTTATAGGATGTTTAGATATTTTTATTCTAGAACAAGACAAAGATTAAGAAGTTATTTTTAGCATATATATATATATATATAGTAAACATAATTTCTTGTGTTTTTTATATATGTATTTTTGGAGTAAAATAAGACTAGGTCATTTTCTTGACAGGATTCGTGAGAAACACTCATTGTGGAATGGCATTATTGTATACTGCGTTGTTTTGTTGAGTGTTTAACGCTGGGATATTTTTAAATCCTCGTAACTTCAGCTCACTTGTTTTTCTTAGAGCTGCATGCTCCAAAATAAGAACTAGAACTCTATTTGTGTGATTTACACTTTCTGTTCTCTAATTCTGGTGGGATTTTTGCTTTTTGTTGAAGCTGACGGCGTTGCAGGCGAAGGTGCACTACCTGAAATATCTGAGTGATCTCAGACTGTATGGAGGACGAGTGTTCAAGTCAATATTAGTTGTAAGTGCGAACACAAGAACTATTGTGTACTCCCCACATTATTAACATTCCCTTATTTTGAAAAGATAAACCTTGTTGACGTACATTAGTTGTTGCATTATTTTTTTGTGTGCTGTGAATTGACAGCAAGGTGAAAAACACTCCGAGGTCACACTGCTCGTGGGGCCACGGTACGGCATCAGTCATGTGATCAACACCAAGACGAACCTGGTGGCCCTGCTCGCCGACTTCAGCCATGTGAACCGAATCGAGATGTACACCGAGGACGAAAAGAACGTACGAGTGGAGCTTCACGTCTTGGATGTAAAGGTGCAATAAAGCATATTTTTCAGATTGCGACGTTATTTTCATGACAGTTAAGTGCATTTTCTGGGTGAAATTCTCATTACAGTACTGCGTCCAGACCAGTGTCATAAGTTAACCTTTTCATTAAGGGGCAATAGTAGCCCCCTGGATTGATTTTCAGGGGCTTTTTTTTTTTTTTTTACCTTTGTGACAGAATATGTTTTCTAATCATATAAAAAAATAATGCGAAATACTTCACTTTAACCAATTTATTAACATAAACTCTCAAAATAATGGTTTTATCCAAGAACACGTACTGTATATCTAGGCCTAGAATACATTCCGGGTTCAATCCAAGTTAAGCTCAGTCGACAGCATATGGTGCATAATGATGTATTTCGACTTGTCCCTCTTTTAAAAAAGCACAAATCTTAAAAAAAAAAAAAAACACTATTTGTTCCAGTGAGACACTTACAATGGAAGTCAATGGGGTCAATCTGTAAACATTAAAATACTCACTGTTTCAAAAGTTTAGACACAAGACATAAACAATATGTGTGTTAACATGATTTTACTGTCATAAAATCACTTACTAACCACATCTGTGGAAAGTTATAGCCAATTTTACAACTTCGTTGCCATGGCGATATATCGCCGTAAACCCTCATACTCAAAAACGACTGCAAATATGATGATTTATACAACTTAACACCTCAAATAATACACCAGTTTTAACAGAAGAATTAATGTAAGTGTTTTTATAAAATTATATACTTCACATTTCTGCCTTTAAACCTCCAAAAATTGACCCCATTGACTTCCATTGTAAGTGTCTCACTGGAACACAGATTTGTGCTTTTTTTGTTTTTTAAAGAAGAAATATTTTTTTGTGGTAATCAACAATTATGCCACAATTGCTGTCTATTGAGTAACTTGTATTGAGCCTGGAATATTCCTTTAAGAAATAAGTATATCTTATGTTATAAATAAAACATAGAGGAATTTATTATGAGGGCATTTTTTTGCCACCACATTTAGGATTTTGGCGGCGTATTTTTATTACAATTTTTTTATTTTAGCCACAAAGCCCCTGTTAGTTTCTGACCCTGGTCTAGATGTTTAAGTTGATTTTTTTGTAGAAATGTTTCACTATATTATATACAGTACTGTGCAAAAGTTTTAGGCACTTGTGAAAAATGTTGCATAGTGAGGATATCTTCAAAAATAATGACATAGATAGTTTTCATTTATCACTTAATGTCATACAAAGTCCAGTAAACACAAAAAAGCTAAATCAATATTCAGTGTGGCCACCTTTGCCTTTAAAACAGCCCCAATTCTCCTAGACACACCTGGACACAGTTTTTCTTGGTTGTTGGCAGATAGGATGTTCCAAGCTTCTTGGAGAATTCTCCACAGTTCTTCTATCTATTTCGGCTGTCTCAGTTGCTTCTGTCTCTTTATGTAATCTCAGAATGACACGATGTTCAGTGGGGGGCTCTGTGGGGGCCATGACATCTGTTGCAGGGCTCCCTGTTCTTCTATTCTAATCTTTTCTATTTGCAAAAGTAATGTTTGTGAGTCTAACATTTATATTTCCTGTTGACACACTAAAGCTGAAGATATAAATAACCATCTTAAGATAAATGTTTTTGTGAAGCATCTTATGTGCCTAAGACTTTTGCACAGTACTGTATATATTGTAAAAAATACTACTATTTTTACATCAGCATAAATTAAATACAGTACAACACATGCAGCCACGATGTGTTTTCCATTATGGGTGGAATGAGAATTGTTGTGAATGTGCTTATTGTCTTGAAACTAATGACAATGCAAATTCCTATATTCATTATGAATTCATTTATCTATATATTGAATATTTATGACGTCTTTTATGACGTTGTTGTTGGCACTTAAAAAAAAAAAGCAATAGTCCACTTAATAGTATAGATGAAAATTCTCTCATCATGTACTCACCCTCATGATATCCCAGGTGTATGTGACTTTCTTTCTTCAGCTGAACACATTTGAAGAAAAACAGAAGAATATCTCAGCTCAGTAGGTCCTTAAAATGCAAGTGGATGGTGATCAGAACTTTGAAGCTCCAAAAATCACAGACAGTCAGCATAAACATCATCCATACGACTCCAGCGGCTAAACTAATGTTTTCTAAAGCGACACAATCACTTTTGGTGCAAAAAGATCAATATTTAAGTACTTTTTAACTATAATCCAGTGCTTCCGGTAAGCTTCACGAGAGGGTGGAGTCCAAGCGGACTCTCGTGTGACATATTCGCATTGACATTATACGTACGTAATCTTACGTTCTCCTCTCGGTTGTGACACTTGCATTTTAAGGACCTACAGAGCAAAAAATCTTCATTTGTGTTCTGCAGAAGAAAGAAAGTCATACACATCTGGGATGGCATGAGGGTGAGTAAATGATGAGAAAATGTTTATTTTTGGATGAACTATCCCTTTAAGGCTTTGTGTTACAGTGATTTTACCATGGTTAAGGAGTTTAAGGCCCATATAATACCCCTTACCTGTGGTAAAAATCACTAACACATAGCCTCATGACTCATGGCATTATTAAGAGCAGCCAGTGGAAATGGGTTTTTCAATGGCCGATGCCGATATCTAGAGAGCAGGATGGCCGATATAAATGCTGGTAAATGTAATACAATTGAACAACAGCGAATCAGATATGGAAAACATTTCTAAAGTGAAGCGAACTGACACAACTGAATGTTTACCCTTCTGTTAATTTGGCCAAGTGAACACTTTTATCGGCCGATAATGGCCAAATATCATCCGATTAATCGGCCTGGCCGATATATCGGTCTATCACTAGTTATTAACTGATTATTTATGGATCTCTACTGGAAATATGGTTGTTTCTACAGCCCATCACTCTTATAATGGAATCCAGTGATGCGATGAATCTGGCATGTCTGACTGCGGGATACTACAGACTGCTGGTCGACTCACGGAGATCCATCTTCAACATGACCAACAACAGTAGCACTGCAGGTGAGAGTGCTTCTGATATCACATATCATCACACTGGTTGGATGTATATTTTGAAACAGTTGCATATCTATCATTTAGGGTGTTTTCACACTAGAACTTTTGGTATAAACCAAATTTAAATCCATTTGACGTCAGTTTAAATGGTTTTTGTAAACGATATTTGGTCTGGGTGAACTCTGGTACGATTCGCAATTGGTATGAAAGCAATCCGTCCTAATTCTTTGGAGTCACTCAGCATGCCCTGGATTCAAACTCACGACTCCAGGGGTGGGAGCCAGCATCAGTGCTTGCTGAGCTAGCCACCCCCCCCCCAGAAAAGAAGGGACGAGTCGAAATACATTTTTGTGGTAATCAACATTGTTCCACAAATGCTGTCGATTGAGCTTAACCTGTATTGAACCCGGAATATTTCTTTAAAGCTGCTAGTACTCACGGCAATACTCAAGTTGATGACGCAGACATAAACAATTCTGAAATGTGAAAAGAGACCTGGGCTGGAGGCTAGTTCGGAGCAAGCCCTCAAACCAAGTGTGAAAACACCCAAAGTTTCATCATAAAGTGTTTGTTGTCATATTAATATAATTAAAGCTAAGCTCTTGTTTTGTTCATGTCTAAGGGCACGACTCAAGAGGCAAGCACAACTACCAGGCAATCGACTGGAATTACAGTTCCGGTGGTGGATGCAACGAGCCGCACATTGAGTATGCTCTCTGTGGGCAAAGAGACTGCGATATCGCCCCTAATGCCAACGAAATGCACCAGATGCAGCATCGTGCACATGGTGATGAGAAAGCAGAGAGGGCAATCAGAGCAAGCCACGTGCATTCTCAGCCCTACTTCAATATTCCAAAGAGCAAGCCTCAAGACTCGCCCAGAAACGCCAAGGTGTCCTTCATATTTGGCGACCCTCCGTTGGACAGCGTAAACCCACAGAACCTAGGATACCAAAGGCTGATGGAGGACATTCCAGAAGTTCTAGAGGAACACAGGTATCTGTACGCCCAGCAGAAGGACTACAAGCCCCTGGAAGCGTCAATGGAGGTTGATGGCTTCCAGTACAGTTCTCACATGGTCTACGGCGACGCTAAGATTTTCGGTACAACAGAAGGCATCGAGGAGCCATTGTTGCATGATATCTGCTACGCAGAAACCACCGATGACGCCGAAGACGACGATGACATCAGTTGTGAGGAGGACATGATGATGATGATGGGAGAGATGAAAGACAAAGCAAACTCTTTCTTGTCGCTTTCGGAATCTAGTGAAGACATTATCGATCTTACCTCCCTTCCGCCGCCACCAGAGGGCGACGACGAGGAAGACAATGACGTCCTTTTGCACTCATTAAACTTGGCGATAGCTGCTCCACCTCCAGGGTTCAGGGATAGCTCGGACGAAGACGACCACCAAGGGCCTCGTGAAAGAAATAACGTAGCTTCGCTAAAAAATGACATTCCTGTGTCTCTGATCGATTCAGTGCCGACACCGGTCGCTGGTGCGACACAAAAAGTGTTCAGTGACGATGTTGTCTCCACTCTACAAGCTCTGGAGGCTTTGGCGGCCTCTGAAGAGCAGTCGCACCCACAGCCGAATGATAGTTCAGGTTCTTACTCTATAGTGACATTTATTCATTGACGTTGTACAACCTTCCTGCCATTTTTTTTTTGTTGTTGTTGTTGCACCTTTCATTGTTCCATTTTTTTCAGTGCAAGGCCCATTTTTCTTATGTTTCTATTGTGTGTGTGTGTGTTTGTTTTATTTGTGATGTAAATGGCACTTTCCACAAATACGGTGTAAACTGGTGTCCAATTACCTTACAGCCATTAAAGGTCAAAACCCATGTTTTTTTGTAGCTAGAACTATTAGATATATTAGATAAACTAGTATCTAACATGAAATTAACAGCATGGAAAGTAGTTAGTTTCAGTCGGTTGAATGGACATTCAATTAATTGTAGCAATGTTTCCTGCATCTTTTGAGCACCACTGCTGAACCTCCAGCACCACGGCAAACGAATGATACCCAAGTTGTGAGCTTGCAGGCTGAATTGAATGTGATGAGATAAAAATAACTAAAGAGTTAGTTTTGAAGGTATTCATTAAGCTTATCCATTTATTCCTGTTGCCAAAGTTATAAAGTCAAAAGAAAAACAAATATTGTATCTTTAATTAACAGAAACTATTGGTTTGTCAATAGTTTAACAAACAACATTTGGTCTCAAACTCGCAAGCCCCCTCGGTGGGAATTAGACATTTCCCAAATTATCTAACAGGGTTACAGTACAAAAATTGCAAAAATTAAATAAATGGAAAATAAAACAACTTTTGCTTAACATCTTGAGGTGGATGAGCAACAGATTTCTGAAGGCCAAGCATCTCCTTTTACTGACCATTTGCAAGACAAAAAATGACTTCATTTAAGAGTTTCAGACCGTTTTGTACCCCATTTGTGGAAAGTGTTAAATGTGAACTCATTTTAATTTGTGCTTTATTGTGAATCATTTTTTGTTAATTTATGCCATTATGTATGTTATTATTTGTTGCATTTCATAGTCTTCAAAGTTTTGTACAAATAAACTATTTTAAAGTACATTTGTGGTGAAGTGTAGTGTGATTGCTAAAATGTTTGTCTTTCTGACACACAGGTGTAGAAATATCTCGCTCTTTTAGCCCCGAGTCCTTATCGGATTCTGGGAATGAGACAAATTCGTCCGAAATGACGGAGAGCTCAGAGCTGACAGCAGTTCAGAAACTCTCTGAAAGCTCGCTCAAAATGCTAATCGCGACAGCCGAAGGCTACCAAGCGCTAGCTGAAGAGGAGACCGAATTTCGATTGACACCCCTGGACATCAGGGCATCTCTACGTAATCAGGAAGACGACCCTCAGTGCTCAGGTGTTCCGCGCAACACTCTACGCTCAGACCACTTCGAGATGGAGCCTGAAACCATGGGAACAAAGTCACTGACGGACTACTTAAAAAAAATGCACATGATGATGGGAATGCCGCAGAGTAAGACTGAGGAGGAATCTTACAGCGGGGTGAAATCCAGCGGCGAATCCGAAGTCCATCCGATGAGCATTCCTGAATCGCATGAAGAGGAAATTTTTGGGAGTTTTAACAGCTTCAATGTACACGATATCCAACATTCCGGTGCCTTTGATCTCAACGGGATGTCTTTTGCATGTCAAGAACCGAATCAACAATTGCACATGATTCTGAATAATGAAACAGATGAGCACATTTACTCTGAGGTGACTGGCGATAGCGGGACATTGAACGCACACAGGGTAACTCAAAATGTCAATAAGATTGAGTTGAATGACTCTTCCGTGTTGGGAACAGGGAAGCACATCATTGACTTGAAGGCGAGTTCGCCCGCGAAAGAACAATATTTAATCGAGCGAGCCCGGAATGAACATCAAACCAAAGCGGCTCCACGTGAACAGGAAGTGACACGGCTTTGCGAGTACCACCTGACCAAAAGGATGTCATCTTTACAAAGTGAGGGGATCCATTCCCTACAGAGTTCCCAATGTTCGTCCATTGACGCTGGCTCCAGTACAGGAAGTAGTAGCTGTGTGACGCCAATGGACTCTCCTCTGTGCATGGCAGATAGTGCCCACTTGCATGGCTATCCAAATCAGAACATAGATGCAACGTTTTTGCGGAAGCACCATGGATCGGCCGCCACGGAGTCGACCGCTAGTGCGGGCCGCGAGGGAAGCCAGAGGATGCCCAAGCTCAGAGAAACTACAGGTACTGCAGACTTGCATTTCTACAGATTATTAGAAATTTCATGAAGCAATTAATGGTTAAATGTGACATTTAAGTAGCCTAGTGAAAAAGTGATATCTGTTATATGTAGAAACTAAAACTCTTAGACTTTTAACTTTCAGCACAAAATCTGGTCCTCATTGCAGCTTAATCAGGCCAAGAACTGTAACTACGTTAAAAGGGGGCGATATATTTTTATCTAAGAATGAATTGTGCCCGGTAAAAGTGCTGTTTGTTTGCACGTCATCCTCACTTTAACATATCGACAGTGTGCATAAATATATAACACTTAACTGTATAGTGTTATAACTATTAAAACGCCATCATTTGAACATTATTTGATACATTTATACTGCCATTATTTAAAGAAAATGTACACAAATATCTGTCCTGAATAAAATTCAGTTTACCCACTGCTTTCCTCGGGCATTAATAACGCAATGGTAATTGCACCGGGCAGTTAGCACAGTTTTGTGAATAAAGCACAATCTATAATTAGCATTCCCGTTGAGATCAAAGGGACCGGAATGTTGGGTATCGTACATTGATACATTTGAAAATTTACAAAGAAAGGAGCCTTGTTTGAGCAGAAAAGAATGACAATTACTTATTTTTAATACTTTTAAAGACACAGCGCTATTTAAGCAATGATTGAGTGGCTTGCTTAAGTTAGATTGCATTGCCAACTGTCCCGTAGTTTAGCCGTAATGAAGGCCCATACGGGATGCCTGTTGTCCTGTATTTCAGTGGCAAGACACTCGAGGGGAACAGATTTAGCAGATTTCCAGGTTTTAGGACTGAACCTTGTGCGACTGTTTCTGCAATATCATTTGCAGGCTTATCATAGACGTCTCAATTTCATTCATTGTTTCATCTTGCTAAATTATAATAATTTCAGACATCATTATGAGACATAATTCTGACTAGAAGCTATCTGTAAACTAATTTATCCCTCACTCTTTCCTACCACCAGTGTAACATGCTGCGAAGAAGACAAAAGAGACGAATGGTCTTCTGCTCTCATGAAACGTCCATGTTCATCCATAGCACAGATTCCTATGTGCCAAACCAGAGGCGATCGGAGGTCTTAAATGCTTCCCGGATGATTCCTGCACTCGGCCTCAAAAGACACCCCCCACCCCCGCTCTGGTTGCCTCAGGGAGGCAGAAATGGAATTTTAATCTGAAAACTTTGGCTCAGGGAGCATTGACACTTTTAATGGAAACTGCAACATGTAGACGACCATAATCACCTCAACCAAATCACTAAACCTAAAAGGAGCCGATTACGAGATTTAGAAACACTGTCATCCTTAAAGTCAACATTAAATGCAGTTTCCCAAATCATTATACTTCCATAATCTGATGCATTTCAAAATAAAACTGTATAGTCATCCATCACAAATTGATTGCACTGCAAAGTGCATATCTTTAAAACAAGAAAAATACCATAGAAGCGGAATGGCATAAGATATTAAGTCTTGTTTTCAGAGAAATCTAACTAAATTTGGTGGGATTTATGCTTAAAACAAGAAAAAACTCTTTGCCAATGGGCTGCAAAAAATAAACTTGTTTTCCCTTTGAATCGAGTTTTTTACTTACCCCATTGGCGAATAGATTTTTCTAGTAATAAGCATTAATCCCATCCAATTTCAATGCATTTCGCTGAAAACAAGACAAAATACCTTCTGTCATTTTGCTTCTCAAGTAAATTGATCTTGTTTAAAGAATGTTTACATATTTTTACTGGAAAAACAAGACAAAAATAGGGTACAACGGGACTAAAGTTCTTAAGCATCCCTTAAGAACATTTCACTTTTTTCTGGTCACAAAATGTATAAAAATCTAAAATATTTATTTTTATTGAACATTGATGGAGCAACATTATTTGTGTGGAAAAAAAATAATAATGGAAGGTTGTTTCAATTAAAATTCAGTTTTAAACAAAAGGTGGTGAGGGAGCCGTTTACCCATCACTTGGAGTAAAAGGCCCCTAGGGGGTTTAAAGTGATATCGTGTAGATACCGCGGCAATAGTTATAGGGCACAATTTGTCAACTAATAATTATGCGACACCAAGATGCTTTTTGAGTAACAAATTAAGATGATGCTTACTCAAAATAACTACAGTACTTCAGGAAAAAGTCAAACATTTTCAGATTTTTTTCAAACACATTTGGCATTTTATTACATCAAGTATTCCATAAACAAACTAATCTATGGTATGATTGGTTGAGTCAATGTGAGCCCACTTTGAACATTTTTCTTATCAACAAGGGGGCTTTTTTACCCCAAATACTATCCTTTCACTTACCGGACAGTTATTGAATGTTTGATTTAATGACATTAAACAAAACTGATAATGATAAATAAGTATTTTGTCAAAATAGAAATGTTAATTTCAGGTATTTTCATTAGTAACATAAATTTACATCATTTTAAGTAATTATTAAAAATTAGACCAAATTTCTTCAAAATCCACCTTAGGACACCACACGCAAAGATCTCATGGATCAGGAATATTTCATAGTTCATAGTGACAGACAGGTGTTTTGGAAAGTGCTGTGGTAGTTTTTGATGCTTTTTAGTGTTTTGGGAGAAAATAAAATCAATCGACCCTTTAGCCCCGTTGTACCCTACTCTGTAAGAAAATCAGGGCCGGATCTAGGGCGGGGGGTTTGTGCCTATTGAAATCACAAACAATCCGTGACAGTCTTGGCCTATTTGAACATTCCATCTATGTAAGTCAATGGTATTTCGGGGATATTCAAAAGTGCGCTACAGAAAAACTGTAAGTCTGATCAGCTAGAAAATACATAGCACATTAAATCAGATCAATCTGAAGGTCTGTGCCAAGTTGGATGTAGCTTGAAAGCTCTAGGAGTTATAATTTATTATTTTGGTCTTAGTATAGGGATTTTGGAAAACCCTGAAACCATGTCTGTAAGGCCAATGTAATAATGTGCATCGATGTCAACTTTGATTTCATGTTGACTTTAACTTTCTAATGGGCATAAGTGAGTGGCAGATTCACAGGTTTTCAAACATGTTACAGTCTCTGGCACGGCAAATGACTTGAACAGACAAAACAGGCTTCCGGTCTTTGTCAGAAGTTGGAACAAGACTCATCTATTTCCGTATTGTTTTGGATCGAGCACACACTAAGCTTATTGCTCTGAGAAATTGACACACCAGTTACTTAATCTGTTTTAGCCACATTTTGTGTCCAGTTTCTCTAGACTGCATGTACAGAGCTTTTATCTTAATGCTCTGGAGATTTTTTTGTTTAAAGCAAAAGGACTTTTCAAAATGCTGTTTGGGGTGACGTCACACCAGTGGAAGCTCTACAGCGCATGACGTGGAGTTTAGGCGTATCAGAAAGTCAATTTATTTACTTACTGGGAGGATTTGGAAGGTTATTTTGATGTATGCCGTTATTTGGTGGTAGCAATGGCCATATTTAAAAAAAGAAGGAAAAAAACGTTTCTTTTAGCCATAGTAAAGCCATAGGTTAACACACCTGCTTTTGTCATGACGATCAAGGGAATCTGGCCATTGCAATCCATTGTGATAGCATATGGCTTGTGTATATTTTGTGTAATATGTAAAATTAAAATAATTCTACAATGCATATAATTTTTAAAAGAAGATAATATATATATATATATATATATATATATATATGTACGTGTGTTTGTGTGTGTGTATAAAAATTACACCACCTTATTCAGTAGATGCATCCCTTGTTTTGTTCCACATTGAAAAATACATGACGAAAGCCACTTTACAATCTATAAACTGTAAGTTCACATCCTACACCATTTATTATCATTTGTTGTTGTGTTCTTATTTGATTGGCTAATGCAGTGACATTTTCATGAGTACATTAAAGTCAACATGAAATGCTGTTCGCAACCCGTTTTACTTCTGTAATCTGATGTATTTCTGAGTTCAACAAGAAAAAAGTAGGGCAGTATTTGATTTTATCCATCGAAAATTGATTGGCTCTTGAAAAATGGGGTTTAAAATTTATATTTGTGATGTCATCCGAAAAGCCAAGTTGTTTAAGAGGCGGAGCAAGTTATTATATATACATATATTTAATCAGGAAAATGCGTTAATTAAGTAAATAGGGTGAGTTTTTATTTCATGTTGACTTTGCATAATAAACATATGGTGCTTTATTTGAATTATCATCATTAAATATTTTAGATCGCTTACAATGATTTTGTGCTGTCTTTATTTCATTTTAATAAGTACAAAATATAGGTTTTATTTCAGGAAGTAGTGTGAATGAGAATGTAGGAAATATTCCCCTCTTTTTGCTGCTCAAGAAGCAACTCTTGTGTAGGACAGAAATAATTAGAATATTTCATGTGTCATGCTTCACTTCTTTTGTGGTTTTGCTTTCATTTATGAAGAAATCAGCACAGAACTTGAGCAAACCTCAAATATATATATATATATTTATAGTACAAAAACAAATCCCTTGAGAATAAGGGTGAAAGTGTCATTGTTCCTCTTTATGCTATTTTTAAGCACAATGTTTTAATGAAATATCATTCATATATTTATAAATGATCAAATTTCTTGGTGGCTGTGCTGTTAGTCAGTCGTTGGGTAATACAATTGCTGTGCAGAATTACATGGAAAAAGATTCAAGTATAAGGGACATCTATATATCATGTTTGTAAGATAAAGGGGAAGTTAAAACATTTAAATATATTCACTCTCACTTTTGTTTGTGGGTTTTTTCTTATAATATCACAATGGTCAATAACACCTGTGCTGCCAGCCAATACAGAAATCTGAACACATTTCTTGTGCAGCGAGTCACTACGGACGAAAATAAGTTTTGCTCTGATGAAGATGTGAGTACATTTTTATTTCATTTACAAATGTCAAAGATCAGGGCTCTCATTATATGGCTTTGCTTGAAAATATGGATTTTTTATGAAGTTAATGCAAGTTCAGACCATTGTTTTTTCATTGTGTTTCTTCAGGGTATAAAAATGCATCTTTGTTTGCATATACAGTTAGATACATTGTTAGGTTTTAGATATATTTGTAGACATGTTCTGCTCTGAATTTGTGGGAAAATGGTCATTTAATGGTAAGTGAAACATGGTAATTTTGTTAAACGAATCTGAAATTACTGCAGTCCTATTGATGGCTGACGGCATAATCAAACTTGGTAAAATATTTAACAAATGGACACACAATGGAGCAAGGGCTGTGTAGGGTTTGAGTAACAAGTGTTTGAATTCTGTGCAAATCTGTTTGTTTTCTACTTTTTGTGTTCTGTGCATATTGTTTCAGTGTTGGCCTGTTCATAGCTATTAATTTAACATAACTATTATTGTTTACTTTCAGATGACGGAGATATTTATCATCATGGTTGGCCTCATATTCTGCCCACCGAAGCTGGACGCAGCTAAATGGTACCCCAAAAGCCTGAAGTGTGATGTTTCTCTGGCTAGAAACGGGAGTGAGGTCAGCGTTGACTGCACTGAGCGAGGCTTAACCGAAGTTCCATTAGGAATTCCCATGAATACCACTAACCTGACCCTAACTATCAACCACATACCACACATCATGAATAGCTCGTTTCACAACCTGGACAACATCACTGAAATTGACCTGCGTTGCAACTGCGTACCAATCAAGGTTGGTCCCAAAGATCGCGTCTGCACACAGAGTTTGACGATTGACAACGGCACCTTCTGGAAGATGAAGAACCTGAAATCCCTTTACCTAGATGGTAACCAGCTGTCTCGCATACCTAAGGGCCTTCCTCCTAACCTAGTGCTCTTGAGTCTTGAGGTCAATAGTATTTTTTCGGTCCTTAAGGAGAACCTGACGGAACTGAGGAATATAGAGATGCTGTACCTTGGCCAAAATTGCTACTTCAGAAACCCGTGCAACACGTCGTATTACATTGAAGAGGATGCATTTTTGCAGCTTGACAAAATGACTTTGCTTTCTCTGAAGTCTAACAATTTGTCCTACGTTCCACGCAGGCTACCTTCCAGCCTTAAAGAGTTGTACCTGTACAACAACAATATTCAGATGATTTCGGGGAAGGATTTCCACAACCTGACGGAGCTAGAGATACTCGACCTAAGTGGGAATTGTCCACGCTGCTATAACGCGCCTTTCCCATGCAATCCATGCCCAAATAATGCCCCACTTCAGATACATGAGAACTCCTTCAAGTCTTTGAAGAATCTTAAAACTCTTCGGCTTCATAGTAACTCTCTAACAAACATACATTCGGAGTGGTTTCAGAACTTGACAGGGCTTCGTGTTCTAGACCTCTCAAGTAATTTTTTGGCTAAAGAGATAACGCACACCAAATTTCCCCTTTCGTTGCCTAATCTAAATGAGTTGGATCTTTCTTTCAATTATGAACTACAGGTCTATCCAGCATCTCTCAACCTGTCGAGATCATTTGGCTCGCTTAAATCTCTTCGAGTCCTAAGAATCAGAGGTTACGTTTTCCAAGAGCTCACACTCCAAGACATTCAGCCTTTGGCTAATTTGAGCAATCTGGAGTTCATTGATCTTGGCACAAACTTCATAAAAATAGCACATCTCAGCATCCTAAAGAACCTGAAAAGCTACAAAATCATAAACTTATCTGACAACAAAATCTCATTGCCTTCGGAAGGAGAATACAAGACTTCTGCAACAAATAACCACAGAGAAAACCATTATAGTTCCCCAATGTCGCAAGGTGCTCAATACCACAATGGAGAAGTGAAGGACATTCACTATTTCCTTTATGATGAATATGCACGAAGCTGCAAATATAAGGACAAGGAACGCTGGATTTCAAGTCCTTTCAACACCGAATGTAGCGGCTTTGGAAAAACATTGGATATTAGTAGGAATAATATCTTCTTTCTACATTCCAGATTCCTCAATCTCGGTGAACTGAAGTGTTTAAATCTATCGGGAAACGCCATGAGCCAGAGTTTGAACGGTTCAGAGTTTGCTCAGTTGAAGAACTTGCAATATCTGGACTTTTCTGACAATCGTCTGGATTTAATGTACTCTTCTGCATTTCAGGAATTAAGCAGCCTCGTTGTTCTGGATATCAGCCGCAACAGTCATTACTTTGTAGCCGAGGGTTTAACACACATGCTAAATTTTACAAAGAACCTGAATAAACTAAGCAAACTAATCATGAACGATAATCAGATATCCACATCGACGAACACCGAAATGGAAAGTTTTTCTCTGGAACATTTGGAGTTTAAAGGGAACCGCCTCGATATGCTGTGGAGAGACGGAGACACAAGATACGTCAACTACTTCAAGAAACTTTTAACCTTGAAGATACTTGACATTTCTCACAGCAACCTAAACTTCATTCCGAAAGAAGTTTTCAAAGGCCTTCCAGAGACACTCACAGAATTGTACATTGCTAACAACAGATTAACATTATTTGAGTGGGAGGGGCTTGTGTACCTTAAAAACTTGAAGCTCTTGGACCTTAGTGACAATCTCTTAACAGAAGTTTCTAAATGCCTGTCTAACAACACAAAATCTATTGAAACTCTTATATTACGTAAGAATGACATTGAACAACTGTCCACTAACTTTCTAAAGGATGCGTTCAGCCTCAAAGTCCTCGACTTAAGTTACAACCGAATCCAGTTCATTGATCAGTCAAGTTTCCCAGAAAATGTCATCGACCACCTCCAAACCCTTTACCTCAACAACAACAACTTTGTGTGCTCCTGCAATGCCACATGGTTTGTCCGATGGATCAATCGTACATCCGTGAATATTCCACGCCTTGCCACGGATGTCAACTGCGCTTCTCCAGGTGCCCAAAGAGGCCAAAGTGTAATTTTCCTCAACATTCAGGCCTGTCAACATAATTCTCTCTCCATCGTCCTGTGTATTTTACTAACCTCTGTGATTCTCAGCATCCTTACCCTCACAATCTCGAGTCATCTCTTTCTCTGGGATGTCTGGTATATTTACCACTTTTGTCTGGCCAAACTCAAGGGATACCGCCGGCTGTCGTCCAACAGCACCGTCTATGATGCCTTTGTGGTCTACGATACGAAAGACCCAGCAGTTCATGAGTGGGTGATGCAAGAACTTCGCATTCACCTGGAGGAAAGGGGTGATCCACGGCTGCAGCTCTGTTTGGAGGAACGGGATTGGGTTCCTGGTTGTCCCCTCATTGAGAACCTTTCCCAGAGCATACAGCTGAGCAAACGCACCGTATTCATCCTGACCGGACAATACATCGACAGCGGCAACTTCAGGACAGCGTTTTATTTGGCCCACCAGCGACTCATGGATGAGAAGAAGGATGTAATTGTCCTGATCTTCTTGGAGAAGATGCTTTGTCCCTCCAAATATCTCAGATTGAGAAAGAGGCTGTATAAGAAATCTGTTCTAGAGTGGCCCAAGAATCCTCAAGCGCAGAGGTACTTTTGGTTCAGTCTCAGGACCATTATGGCAACAGAGAGTCAACAATACAACAAACTCTTCCAAGAATCATTGTGAAAGCATGTGTATCTTTAGACGTAAAGGGATAGCTCACCAAAACATATGACAGGGTGAACAATTGTTTTAATTGGGACACATTCCGTTATGCATTATGAATTACTGCGATGAGTCCTGGCACATTTGAAAACTATCTTTCTACATTGGAAATTATTCTTTCTTTATGCAAATGTAACTTTTATAGATTCAGTTTTATTGAATTAAAACAGTAAATGAAAAAAAATTGCTTGTAATGACAATACTCTTTCACACAAGGGTAGCTGACATGGAATACTTTTGGGAAGTTGACGTCCTGCGGTGAAACAGCATTTTGCTAATTCTTGTATAATTATTATGCATTGAGGTTTTGTATTAAATAAGTACACTAGATGAAATATTTATACCTTAATAATTAATCATTTATCACACTGCACACTCGTTTAAAATGAGTTAGTGAAGATATACAGGTGTTTAAATGAGGATGTTAGGCAGAATGATAGCCGCAGTCGCCATTTACAGTAATTTCTTTGTACTGTATGGACAAAAGATGCAATTAAAGTAAATGATGGCTGAAACTAACAATTCCTAACATTGTGTTTTGTGTGGGAGTTTTTTCTTCTCATCAGAGTTGGAAAAAAAGCCAGCCATATTATTATGCATAACACTATTTCACTTAGCAGGGCAAGATTATTCATAAATCACATTTTTATCAACATATGAATTAATTTCTACTTGGAAGCAGTCATTAATTTTTTGTTTGGCGAATTGTTTTTTGATATAGACATTATGGTGCCTGGTCTGATTAGCTGACAAACGTTTCAAAGTTTTGATTAATTTTCTAGAACTGCGCAGATGAAGTAGTTCCAGATATATTGACCACAGAACAGTTCCATATCACTTTTAGTATATGGGTGAAACAATATCATATTCCTCATATGTAGCTATATTTAATGTTGACACATTGAAAGCATTTCTGATCAAGTGTCCTATTATGCAATATTTTTAAATATTTTTTAACTGAAATAAAAGTTTTATTATAATCTTGAAAGACCCTGTTGCAAGGTGGAAACCCCCATAACAAAAGGGCATTTTACATTACAGTGTTACAGTTTTGCAGATATTAGTGTATAATTTAATGTGTACAGTATGCACATTGCCTGTTATGTTTAGTAATGGTACCAAAATCATTAAATAAAATAAATAAATAAATAAAGATTATTCTAATGCTTATTAAAATGTTTTAAAATACAGCTTTGTTTCCTTATATCTTCAGAAATGACTAAATTAGAATTATATAATTTTTTAGAAATTAGGCTTACTATATCAGTAAAAAAGTGTGTGAGTGAGTGAGTGTGTTGTGTGTGTGTGGGTTTAAGTGGTTTACAGGGACTTATTTTTAGGTTATAAACTGGTAATTACAAGGGTATTATGCTATAAATGTGGTTTACGAGGACATTTCTAGTGTCCCCATAATTCAAATCACTTAAAAAACATACTAAACGATGTTTTATTGAAAATGTAAAAATGCAGAAAGTTTTTTGTGAGGGTTAGGTTTAGGGGTAGGGTTAGGTTTAGGGGATAGAATCTATAGTTTGTACAGTATAAAAATCATTATGTCTATGGAGAGTCCTCGTGTGTGTGTGTGTGTGTGTGTGTATGTGTGTGTGAGTATGATGTGTGTGTGTGTGTGTGTGTGTGTGTGTGAGAGAGTGTGTGAATGTGTGTGAGTATGAGTGTGTGTGTGTGTGAGTGTGTGTTTAGGGGTGGGGTTAGGGTTAGGGGATAGAATCTATAGTTCATACAGTATAAAAATCATTATGTCTATGGAGAGTCCTCGTGTGTGTGTGTGTGAGTATGAGTGTGTGAGTGTGTGTGAGTGAGTGAGTGAGAGTGAGTGAGTGTGTGTGTGTGTGTGTGTGTGTGTGTGAGTATGAGTGTGTGTGTGTGTGAGTGTGTGTGTGTGTGTGTGTGTTTAGGGGTAGGGTTAGGGTTAGGGTATAGAATCTATAGTTCATACAGTATAAAAATCATTATGTCTATGGAGAGTCCTCGTGTGTGTGTGTGTGAGTATGAGTGTGTGTGTGTGAGAGTGAGTGAGTGAGTGAGTGAGTGTGTGTGTGAGAGTGTGTGAATGTGTGTGAGTATGAGTGTGTGTGTGTGAGTGTGTGTCTGTGTTTGTGTGTGTGAGAGAGTGTGTGAGTGAGTGAGTGAGAGTGAGTGAGTGTGAGTGTGTGTGTGTGTGTGTGTGTGTGTGAGTATGAGTGTGAGTGTGTATGTGTGTGAGTGTGTGTCTGTGTGTGTGAGTGAGTGAGTGTGAGTGAGTGTGAGTGAGTGAGTGAGTGTGAGTGAGTGTGTGTGTGTGTGAGTGTGTGTGTGTGTGTGTGTGTGTGGGCAGGTTTAAGTGGTTTACGAGGACTTTTTTTTAGGTTATAAACTGGTAATTACAAGGGTATTATGATATAAATGTGGTTTATGAGGACATTTCTAGTGTCCCCATAATTCAAATCACTTAAAAAACATACTAAACGATGTTTTATTAAAAATGTAAAAATGCAGAAAGTTTTTTGTGAGGGTTAGGTTTAGGGGTAGGGTTAGGGTTAGGGGATAGAATTTATAGCTTGTACAGTATAAAAATCATTATGTCCATGGAGAGTCCTCATAATGATAGCTGCACCAACATGTGTGTGTGTGTGTGTGTGTAAAAAACAATGCAGGAGCCACTTGTAATCAGATGACGATTTGCCAGGGCCTACAGAAAGGGGCTATTCCAGTTTTAATTTCTAAAGTACAGCCAGAAACGTATTTAAATGTGCATGTGACTTTTGTCATCTATGTGTTTGAGAAGAAGGAACGAGGTAGACAGCACTTCCTCTCTTGAGCTGACAACTGACAAACCTGCTTTCAACTTTGAGGTTGCTGCACTAATCCCCCACCAACCAATAATATATGACTGGAACAAAATTATATCAAACTAATTTTACTGTGGGCACCAAATAGAAACTGAAGGATAAAGAGTCTGTGCACTGCCATGTGGCATCACTTTTGGAGCACTGTTCACAGCAAAACTTCCCCTTTCACGCTTTGTGTCTAAGCATTGTATAGCTTGCACCGGATCTATAAACAGACATTGCTACCATGGTAAGAAAGTGTAATTTATTGAATTATTGAGCAAATTTTCAGGTTTAAAGATTTTCTACTTTTGATTTTACAGTAGGTATCATGTTAGGTTGTTGTTATTTTGTATTGTTGGTTTTAAAGAGATGTATTGAAAGCCAAAGCTTTATCTAATGGTCATCTATGAGTTTGTGGCTGCTAGCCTCTTGAATATACAGTATAAAGTGTGTACATTGTACAAGGGGGCACATTAGTCTTTATATGATTAATCATTTTAAAATGCAGTATGCTAGACTGAAAGCTCTCTTTGCTACATAGAATCTTGACATTTCATGCACATTACAATTTGACTATTACCTTTAGAGAGTTTAATCAATATGATATAGATCAAATGTTTAAGTAACCAAAAACCGATATACAAAACTGATTTTTAGTTGTTTTATTTCTGCTTTTTGGCACAATGTTTGTTAGACTACAACAATAAAGCATAATATTAATTATGAATCTTCTTATAACATTAATTTACAAAATGTACTGGCAAACCCACTGTTATGGAATAACTGATTAAAAGAACAAGTGTGAATATCGGTAAAACAATACTTGTCAAGACAAATTGTAGATAGATAGATAGATAGACAGACGGATGGATGGATGGATGGATAGATAGATAGATAGCAACAGATAGATAGATAGACAGACAGATGGATGGATGGATGGATAGATAGATAGATAGCAACAAATAGATAGATAGCAACAGACAGACAGAAAGATAGATAGATAGACAGACAGACAGACAGACAGATAGATAGATAGCAACAGACAGACAGACAGATAGATCGATAGATAGCGATAGATAGATAGCAACAGACAGACAGATAGATAGATAGATAGATAGCAACAGACAGATAGACAGACAGACAGACAGACAGATAGATAGATAGATAGACAGATAGATAGATGTAGAGAGATAGACAGATAGACAGACAGACAGATAGATAGATAGATAGATAGATAGATAGATAGAGAGACAGACAGAAAGATAGACAGATAGACAGACAGACAGACAGATAGATAGATAGCAATAGATAGATAGATAGAGAGACAGACAAAGATAGACAGATAGATAGATAGACAGACAGACAGACAGACAGATAGATAGATAGATAGATAGCAACAGACAGAAAGATAGATAGAGAGACAGACAGAAAGATAGATAGATAGATCGATAGATAGATAGTAACAGACAGACAGATAGATAGATCGATAGATAGCGATAGATAGATAGATAGATAGATCGATAGATAGCGATAGATAGATAGTAACAGACAGACAGACAGAAAGATAGATAGAGAGACAGACAGAAAGATAGATAGATAGATAGATTGATAGATAGATAGCAACAGACAGACAGATAGATAGATAGACAGAAAGATAGACAGACAGATAGATAGATAGAGATAGATAGATAGATAGCGATAGATAGATAGATAGAGAGACAGACAAAGATAGACAGATAGATAGATAGACAGACAGACAGACAGATAGATAGATAGATAGCAATAGATAGATAGATAGCAACAGACAGACAGAAAGATAGATAGAGAGACAGACAGAAAGATAGATAGATAGATAGCGACAGACAGATAGATAGATCGATAGATCGATAGATAGCGATAGATAGATAGTAACAGACAGACAGATAGATAGATCGATAGATAGCGATAGATAGATAGATAGATCGATAGATAGCGATAGATAGATAGTAACAGACAGACAGACAGAAAGATAGATAGAGAGACAGACAGAAAGATAGATAGATAGATTGATAGATAGATAGCAACAGACAGATAGATAGATAGATAGACAGAAAGATAGACAGACAGATAGATAGATAGAGATAGATAGATAGATAGCGATAGATAGATAGATAGAGAGACAAAGACAGATAGATAGATAGACAGACAGACAGACAGACAGATAGATAGATAGATAGCAATAGATAGATAGATAGCAACAGACAGACAGAAAGATAGATAGAGAGACAGACAGAAAGATAGATAGATAGATAGCGACAGACAGATAGATAGATCGATAGATCGATAGATAGATAGTAACAGACAGACAGATAGATAGATCGATAGATAGCGATAGATAGATAGATAGATCGATAGATAGCGATAGATAGATAGTAACAGACAGACAGACAGAAAGATAGATAGAGAGACAGACAGAAAGATAGATAGATAGATAGATAGCGACAGACAGATAGATAGATCGATAGATAGCGACAGACAGATAGATAGATCGATAGATAGCGATAGACAGATAGTAACAGACAGACAGATAGATAGATAGATAGATAGCAACAGACAGACAGACAGAAAGATAGATAGATAGATAGACAGATAGACAGACAGATAGACAGACAGATAGATAGATAGATAGATAGATAGATAGCAACAGACAGACAGACAGATAGATAGATCGATAGATAGATAGCAACAGACAGACAGATAGATAGATAGACAGAAAGATAGATAGATAGATAGATAGATAGCAACAGACAGACAGATAGATAGATAGATTAATAGATAGATAGCAACAGACAGACAGATAGATAGATAGACAGAAAGATAGATAGATAGATAGATAGATAGATAGATAGATAGATAGATAGATAGATAGATAGATAGATAGCAACAGACAGACAGACAGATAGATAGATAGATAGATAGATAGATAGATAGATAGATAGATAGATAGATAGCAACAGACAGATAGATAGATAGATAGACAGACAGATAGATAGATAGATAGATAGATAGATAGACAGACAGATAGATAGACAGATAGATAGATAGATAGCAACAGAGAGACAGACAGATAGATAGATAGATAGACAGACAGATAGATAGATAGATAGATAGACAGACAGACTGACAGATAGATAGATAGATAGACAGACAGATAGATAGATAGATAGATAGACAGACAGACTGACAGATAGATAGATAGATAGATAGACAGACAGACAGACAGATAGATAGATAGATAGATAGATAGATAGATAGATAGATAGATAGATAGATAGATAGATAGATAGATCTCTAATTACCATGTGAATATTTCAGCAAAATGTATTTTTATCTCAGTTTTTCCTCAATGATTTATTATTATTTTTTTATGTTTTCAAAGGTGTATGTGTCACATTGGTTTATATCAGCCAGCTTGCTGATTATGACATTAAAGATCACACTAACCATGTGTCAAATGGACATAAGGACCCTGAAGACTCAACCCTGTGATGTACACGAAAATGTAACCACGCAGACGGTTGCGGTTGACTGCTATGGACGTGGACTCCGACAGATGCCAATTTTCCCAAAAAATACAACCAGTCTTAACCTATCAGAGAACAAGATCAAGAACTTAACCGTTGGCGTTTTTAAAGACCTCGAAAATCTGACCGATCTAAATCTGAACTGGATGAACCAGAATAGGGAGGTTATTCTTGCCGTTGGGGTTTTTTCGAATTTGACCAAGCTGCGAACATTAGCGCTCAACGGAATTGCCCTGAGTTATGTACCAAAAGAACTTTCAAAGAGTTTGCGTGAACTAAGGCTGGTAGAGAACAAAATCACCTTGCTAAACGCAATGACCTTCTCGCATGTGAAAAATCTGACACGTCTTTACCTGTCGAAAAACTGCTACTACTGGAATCCTTGCTTGAGTGATTATTATATTGAAAACGAAAGTTTTTCCATCCTAGCCAATTTGAAACATCTCACTTTGTCTTACAATAACTTAACTCACGTCCCTCGAGGATTACCTGCCTCCTTGCACATACTTGAACTTGCTTCAAACAGAATAGCACACATTGGAGAGCATGATTTCCATGGACTCAACAGTCTGGCAAATCTAAATATCCAAGGAAACTGTCCAAGGTGCCATAATGCTCCATATCCGTGTGTTCCTTGTAAAAATGTTTCCATTGAAATTCATCCAGAAGCTTTTGCTAACCTTGGAGAACTCCGGATACTGCACCTCGCAGGAAATTCAATCAAGTACTTCAATCCTTATTGGTTTCGAAACATCTCAAAGCTTGAAGAGCTCTACCTTTCTTACAACTTCTTGTCACATGCTGTTGCTGAACAGGGATTCTTGAGTAATCTACCACTGTTGAAGAAACTCGATCTCTCATTTAATTATGGTCTCCAGAGTTATCCCGATACTGTGACGCTATCACCCAGTTTCTCGAACTTAACCTCACTGAAGACGTTGCACATTCAGGGTTTGGTGTTTCGAGAAATCCGAGCGGATACCTTCAGTTCTCTGTTTGGTTTACAAAATCTGTCAGTGTTGGATGTAGGCATCAATTTCATCGTCCATGCAAAATCGAACATTTTCGAAAAACTTCAAAATTTAAAACTACTCTATCTCTCCGAAAACAGACTTTACCCGGTGACTGTTGACAAGCATGTGATTTCATACAGGGGTGAGGATTTAAAATCTTCATTCGCAATGCCCTCAATGTCAGAACCCCATCGAAAGGAGCATTCTTATGAGATTCCAAACAATCTCGTAAAACCAGAGTGCTATGCTACGGGACGAGTGTTGGATCTGAGTCGAAATAATCTGTTCTTCATTTCACCAAAACAGTTTGAGGGATATGGGAAAATAGCTTGCCTCAACCTCTCTAGAAACGGCTTTGCCGCTGCCCCAAATGGAACTGAATTCACATCACTTCCAGGACTCAAATATCTGGACTTGTCCTTCAACAAAATTGATCTGGCATATGACTACGCCTTCACAGAGTTACAAAGTCTGGAAGTTCTAGACCTGAGTTACAACCCTCATTATTTCACTGTGCCAGGGGTGACGCACAATTTGAACTTCCTCAAACATTTGCCCTCTTTAAAAGTTTTGAACATGAGTTATAATAGCATCTACACTTTAACCACCAAAGCGATGTCTAGTCGGTCCCTTCAAGAGCTGCAATTCCAGCACAACAGTCTTGGCAAGTTATGGCGGGAGAAAGATAAAACATATGACAAGCTTTTCCGAAGCTTGACCAATTTGACCTATCTTGACATATCCTACAACAATATTGGCAAAATCCCTGTTCGCGTTTATACCTACCTGCCCAAAAGCATCCAGAAACTTCGATTAAGTCACAATGATCTCACAAATGTGAACTGGACATCGTTGAGACGTTTTAAAGATCTCCAACAGCTCATTTTAAGCAACAATAAAATCCTTTCCCTATCTAGCAATTTGTCCAAAGACGTTCCCTCGTTGCAGTTCCTCGATCTTCAACGAAACAGAATATCTGAGCTCTCCGTTGGATTTCTAAACGGAGCAGTGAATCTCGGAGCGCTGGATCTAAGTCACAACAGATTGATAACCATCAACCAGTCCACATTTCCGTCAGAGAACGAGAGATACCTGAAGACGCTTTGGCTCAATGGCAACCCCTTCCACTGCACATGTCATTTACTGGAATTCGTGTTGTGGATTTACAAGTCCAATGTGAAGATACCAAAACTGGTGACCTCTGTGACATGCGCCATGCCTGAGGAGAGACAAGGTGAAGCAGTGATACACTTTGATATTAAAGAATGCATTGATGACCAAGTGGCCTTTCTGGCCTACTTCTTCTCGACTGTGATTATTTTGTGTACCACTTTTGTGGCTGTCGCTATGCACCTGTTCTACTGGGATGTCTCCTATACATTCTACTACTTGAAAGCCAGATTCACTGGGTATCAATACCTGAGCTCTAACAGTTGCGTCTATGATGCCTTCGTCACGTACGACACCAAGGATCCGCAGGTGTCGGATTGGGTAATTAACCACTTGCGAGTGCAACTGGAGGATCGTGGTGAGAGCTTCCTACCCATTTGCCTGGAGGAACGGGACTGGATTCCTGGTGCTTCCGTCTTGGACAGTCTGACACAAAGCATCCAGTATAGCCGCAAGACCGTCTTTGTACTGACGGAGGGGTACGTCAACAGTGGCTCCTTTAAGCTGGCCGTCTTCCTGGCTCACCAACGGTTACTTGAAGAAAATGAGGATGTAATTGTGCTGCTGCTTCTGGAGCCCGTGTTGCAGCACTCACATTTCTTGCGTCTGCGCAGACGTCTGTGCAGCCGCAGTATTCTCGAGTGGCCGCACTCGCCATTAGCTGAATCTTGGTTCTGGCAATCCTTGCGGAATGCAATTCGAGTTGACAACCAGGCGATCTACAGCGATCTTTATAGCAGATATTTTACGAATAATTAGAAAGTTGTGTATATTTTTCAGGTTTCTCCATATCTCAGTATCTTGACCCACAGGAAAGAAAAATCATAAATGAGATCTCTTTAATATCTCTTTTTTTTCCTTCTCCAAAGACACTCTACTCTCTTTAATTAACTCAAACTCTTATTGTTACAAACCAGTATGACTTTATGAAGATGCATTACATCTTTTGTCCATACAGTACAATGAAAGTAAATGGTGACTGAGGCTAACAATTTGCAAAACAAAATCTCCTCTTGTGTTCCACGGAAGAAAGATAGTCAAACAGGTTTGGAACAACATGAGAGTGAGTAAATGATAAGAATAGAAGTTTTATTTCTTAATTAAGCTTTCACTTTATTGTATTTTCCCTTTATTTTTGTATATGAACAGTTTGCAACGTGAAATCAAATGTAAGATAAAATTGTTAAAAAATAATTATTTTAAATGCCAGTCTAAACTAAAGTTTCTCTGCACGTGTACACTTATACACTGACATGTTTACATATCTAACTAAATGGGGACATACCATAGACTTCTATTGTTTTTATATAGAGTTGATTAGAATTATTATAGTCAGCCCTTACACCCTAACCCTAACAGAAGACTTTATTTAATTTACTGTATGTATGGATTGTTCCTCTAAAGTGTGCAATTTAGTTGAAGAAAGTACACACACACACACAAAAGCAAAATGCAAAGTAAAAATGTTGAAAGAAACATCTGTGTCCTGTTATATATGACAAAATGATGAAAAATGCAGCTAATTACTGTGGAAAGCTCTCTAGTTATTGTGCAAGCAGCTAACAGGAAATTATCAGTTCCTGTTACTGAATACAAGTTTAGCAAAACAATACATACACTGCTTGCCCAATTATTAGGCAAATTGTATTCCTCAGGATTAATTTTATTGTTGAACAAACACAATGCTCTCAGTCAATCCAAAATGTTATTGAACCTCAAACCTGAATGTTTAACAAAGAAAAAGTGAGTTTTGTCTTTCTCAGGGGAATATATAAGTGTGCACAATTATTAGGCAACTAAATTACAAAAATAAGTTCTCCCAACTCAATTGTTTATTCTCAATTTTTAGAGTAGGTGCAACAAATAAGTAACACAAAATGACAATTAAATTACATTTTTGGCCTTTCAAAAATATTCAGTGACCAATATAGGCACCCTTCTTTTCAATAACTACCATGAGCCTTCCATCCATGGAGTCTGTCAGTTTCTTGATCTGTTCACGATCAGCTTTCACTGAAGCAGCAACCACAGCCTCCCAAATGCTGTTCAAAGAGGTGTATTGTCTTCCCTCACGTTTGAGAAGGGCCCACAAGTTCTCAGTAGGATTTAAGTCAGGTGAGGAAGGGGGCCAAGTCATTATTTGGGCATCTTTGAGGCCCTTACTGGCTAGCCAAGCAGTGGATTACTTGGATGCATGTGATGAAGCATTGTCCTGCATAAAAATAATGGCCTTCTTGAATGCTGAGGACTTCTTCCTGTACCACTGCTTGAAGAAAGTACTTTCCAGAAACTGGCAGTAGTTTGAGAGTTGAGTTTCAGTCCATCTTCAAGTCGAAAAGGTCCAACTACCTCATCCTTAATGATAGCAGCCCATACCAGTACCCCTCCTCCACCTTGCTGGCACCTGACTCGAAGTGGTGCCCTGTGTCCATTAGTGATCCATCCACGGGCCCATCCATCTGATCCATCAAGAGTCACTCTCATTTCATCTGTCCATAAAACCGTTGAAAAATCTGTCTTCATGTATTTCTTTGCCCAATCTTGATGCTTCAACTCGTGAATATATTCAGCGGTGGTCGTGTTTCAGCCTTCTTGACCTTGGCCATGTCTCTGAGCACTTGACACCTTGTACTTCTGGACACTCCAGGTAGGTTGCAGTTCTGGAATATGGTAGCATTGGAGGATAATGGGTTCCTGGTAGCTTCACGTTTAATTCTTCTCAAGTCTTTTGCAGTTAATTTGCGCCTTTTCTTCTCCATGTGTTTCTTGTGCCCCAGTTGACTATTTGCAACAAAACGTTTGATTGTCCAGTGGTCACGCCTCAATAGTTTAGCTATTTCAAGAGTGTTGCATCCGTCTGAAAGGCATTTTACAATACTTGACTTTTCAGTGTCAGTTAAATCTCTTTTTTGGCCCATTTTACCTGAGGTAATGAAGCTGCCTAATAATTATGCACACCTTGATATAAGGTGTTAGTCACTTTCGCCACACCCTCCCTCATTACACAAATACATACCACCTGAAAATGATTGAATCCAATAAGCATTCAAGTTTATATGGTTTGGAGTAGGAAAATGTGCATGGAAATAATGATAAGATCAGAATACTCACTTGCCTAATAATTGAGCACGCAATGTAAATATTTATATCATATATTAAAAAATATGTATTATATTGAAATATGTAGAGCAAGGCTTAGTAAGTTTGCTGTCTCCCCCCTGTGTATTTCCAGAAAGGATCAATATATCTTAAATGAGATCTGGATACAGTATATATTAACAATTTCTCATTTTGTTTTAAAGTTTGTTTTAATTGTTTCATTACACAAAAGCAAATGATTTTTTAGTTCATTTATTTATTTTTTTGCCATATACACAAATGCAAATACTGTACATTGGTGCTCAGCCTTTCTTTACAGTTTTTAAGTCACCTCAAAGGAATATTCCGTGTTAAGCTCAATCAACAGCATTTGTGGCATAATATTGATTACCACAACAGCATCATTTCAGTGGGGGCCTGGGTATCTCAGCGAGTATTCACGCTGACAACCACCCCTGGATCCAGGGTGTGCTGAGTGACTCCAGCCAGGTCTCCTAAGCAACCAAATTGGCCCGGTTGCTAGGGACGGTAAAGTCACATAGGGTAACCTCCTCGTGGTCACTACAATGTGGTTCTCGCTCTCGGTGGGGTGTGTGGTGAGTTGTGCGTGGATGCCGTGGAGAATAGCGTGAAGCCTCCACATGCGTTACGTCTCCGTGGTAACGCACTCAACAAGCCACGTGATAAGATGCGCAGATTGACGGTCTCAGATGCGGAGGCAACTGAGATACGTCCTCCGCCACCCGGATTGAGGTGAGTCACTATGCCACCACGAGGACTTAGAGCTCATTGGGAATTGGGCATTCCAAATTGGGGAAAATCTGTGTTCCAGTGAAGCACTTACAATGGAAGTGAATGGGGTCAATCAACTTTAAACTTTACAGCTCAAATAATACACACGTTTTAACAGAATAATTAATGTAAGTGCTTTTATAAAATAACAAGCTTCGCATTTCTGCCTTTAAACCCTCCAAAAATTGGCCCCATTGACTTCCATTGTAAGTGCCTCACTGGAACCCATTTTTGCTTTTTTAAAGAAAA
This sequence comes from Myxocyprinus asiaticus, assembly GCF_019703515.2. Taxonomy (NCBI): domain Eukaryota; kingdom Metazoa; phylum Chordata; class Actinopteri; order Cypriniformes; family Catostomidae; genus Myxocyprinus; species Myxocyprinus asiaticus. The sequence goes on from NC_059354.1 coordinate 50,325,140, forward strand.
GGAGGAACGAGTCGAAATTAAATTTTGTGGTAATCAATATTATGCCACAAATGCTGTCCATTGAGCTCAATTTGTCTTGAACCCGGAATATTCCTTTAATGATTATATAAACATTAATAATACCCCTTGTTTTGTTATTGTTTTGTTATTGTTTTTATTATTAATTAAATATATGTTAATGTTCTTGTGTGGTAATTTGCTGTTATTATATTTTGTCCTAACATTTTTAAAAATGATAAATATTACAAATCAAATATCAGTGTCCACCAGATGTCACAGTTGCACAACAGCATGATTTCTCATAGAGGGCGTTCACTACAATGTGTAACAGTGTCCGAAATTCCTTGCAGTTTTCTCGCTTCTGAACGCTTCAAAATGGTCAAAATCCTCCACGTTTCTGTTTCTGACCTGAAAACCTTTGTGCTGTTATTCAGTAATTCGGTTTATAAAGATTCTGTCAAGGAATCTTCGTGTAACGGTGTGGTGACGTCAGAGGTGTGATTTGCATATCTCAGCTTATATATGGTGTGATTCTGCGCTGCTTCCTCACACTGCTGCATCTGCGGAAGATCAAAGTACTCTGACAACCACAACAAACTCTGGTAAGAACACGAGTCACTTTTCTTATAAAATGCTTAAATGTACCATAACATCACGCCTTTTTCGTATCGTCTATAAGATTTTAGATATTGTCTGTAACGTCATCAAATGCGCTTTAATTTCTCTTACATGCGTAATTGACGAAATATTACATGCATTATGTGAATATGGCAGTGCACAGGCAAAACGTCAGATTTATTGTACAGAATAAGCCGATTATGATATATGCACCAGACACAATGTCGATGCATTCAGTGCAGTTCTTTGTTCAGGAATCAATAGGGATGAATGTGCCAAAATGGCAAATACTGCATAAATGTGAGCGCAGATGTGTCCAGATCATTGCAAAAGGCTGGGTGGAATATTTTCATTACTGATAGAAATGTAGAAAAGAAGTAAAATCTGAGAGAAAATGTCCAGGAAAGGGCGGTGGTTGCATGCCACATTCTCAAGACTGTGATGCAACACGAGCATTTCCTTCTACCTTATTTTACATTAAAACAACGTTATTGCAATGTATCTTTTTATATATATAGATAGATAGATAGATAGATATATCGCATTCCAGTTCAATTCATGACGAGCAACGTTTAGTTTATTTATTAGCATTTGTTTGCATGCATGCACATGCACATGCACATGCATGCAACCGAACTGGCACTATTGTGGGGGAATCTTTGGTCATTGGAAGCCCCATATTGATTAAATACTGATAGTTTCAGGGGTTTTTATATTATTGATTTAATAATTTATCAGTTTAGTTTTATTAAAAAAATAAAAATAAATCATGCATGCATTCAAATGTAAATAAATATACAAGATTGCAATGGTCAGAGGTCGAATTTGACCTTCAGTTATTGACAAAACCCATATTAATAAAGACTAATCGGAATATTCGAGTTGGGACGTGTCTCCCTCTGTCTTGGTGGTAACTGCGGCCCTGCTGATACATGTGAATGTCACATTTATATATGCACAAATTTGTGCAATCAATGTTCTGTCATTTTCACAGACCCACTGCAAACATGTCTGACAAGCCAAATCTGGAAGAGGTAACCAGCTTTGACAAGACCAAGCTGAAGAAGACAGAAACCCAGGAGAAAAATCCTTTACCGTCAAAAGAAAGTAAGACATCTCACACTTGAATGCTTGAATGCTTACACTTAAGCTAAAACGTAAAGATGATAATACTTCTGTTCTTGTTTTTCAGCCATCGAACAGGAAAAGCAAGCGGGTTCATCATGAAGGCCGCTTACGACACTCTCTATGCACTGTACATTCCACATTGCCTTCTTTTTCATGTCTTTTCGCTGTTTAACGTGTAATGGAAAAATCTGACCTAAGTTGCATTGTGATTGGACAACCAAAAAAAAATGCAGATGACCGAACAGCCCTATGTTTGTGTGCCCACGTACTCCTCTGCTTGTAAACCACACCACTAAATGGGAGTTATTCTGATGACGTTTGTCGATACGGATAAGAAGGCGCCAGGCGGAAAGCCGAGTTTCACTTCTGAAAAGTTGCAAGGGGGGCGGGGCAAAGAATTTGAGTGACATGTAACAGAGACTCGCTCTTGTAACATCTCTTGTGACCTCGGTTGACTTGCTCAAATGCTTTAAAGTCATGCAGTTTTTTTTTTTCGTTTTTTTGTATGTTCACGTCTTGGAATGCACAACTTTTGTTTTGTAATGCAAATAAAAATCTGTAAATGCACATCTTTTCAAACGTTTGTTTTGTGATTCTCGCTGCCAATGGCAGTTTTAATTTCTATATCTTTTCCATTTATTTCTGATTACTGGATAAGGACTTCTAAGAGACTCAAAAAGAGCAATATATAGCTTATGACATTTTTTTTTTTAAAAATGCATTTTACTAAAGACATTTAAACCCACTAAACTTTTCCATGACTTTTTAAGATTGCATTCATTCCCATGACTTTTCCAGGCCTGGAAATCAAAATTTTAAAATTCCCTGAAATGTTCACATTTTTTTATCACCACTTTAAATTACATTAAACACGCAGAACCAACTGAATTACATAGATCTACATGTAAAATTTAATTCAGTCCATCCATACTCCTAAATAATAAATGGACAACCTCACAACACTTGTGCAGTTCTGTATTATCCATGTTTAATTCCAAGTAAATGAATTACTACTGACACATATTGACATATTGAGACCAAACCAGCTGACGCACAGAACGGCCCTTGAGCACAAGAGGAACACATGACAAAAGCAATATATGTTGTACTTTCGAACTTTGTTGATAATGACCAGAGCACAGATGGTTTAATTACATTTTAAGTGGCTTTCAGATAATTACTGGACATCATACAAGACTATACCAACATATAGTCTGACAGACTACAAGTACAAACAGGGCAAAAGCAGTTTAATCATTGCATAGTATAAACATGAAATAATTACGAGCAGTGGCATAGCCAAGGGTGACCCCAGAATGTTAGATATTACTCTTTGACTTCAAATATATATTTATAAAATAGTTTTAAAATGCATACATCCTGATTTCTGAAAGTGTGAAGAATGTGTCGCTTCTCTGTTGTTAAGGAAAATTTGGTTATAATAATTTAGGCGAAAACTTAACCCATCCAGTTTTGTTTATTTATTTATTTATTTATTTTTGAGGCCCACCCAAAAGTAATTTCAAGGCTACGCCCTTGATTACGAGCCAGATTACCAGTATTAGAACTTTCTTATAACTTGTTAGCAATACCAGGGTAAACTTTAATTACTAGACTCAATGTGCAGTGCAATTAAATTTAGGTTTGACTCCATCTGAGGAAGCTTTTCCTTGCCACCTTTGCCCTCGTCTTGCTCACTGGGGTTATTAAGATACGTCTTCCTGTTTTCTTTGAAACAGTATGTATTGCGAAATCGCTATACTGATTAAACGAATAGTTTACCCAAATTTGTGTCTTCATTTACTCAACTTCATCTTGTTTAAAACCCATTTGACTTTATTTTAGGCAGAATTACAGCTTCAGTTACCGTTCACTTCCATTGTGTGGAGAAATGATGCAATGAAAATGAATGGTGCTGCCTAATGTCTTCTGTGTTCTATGGAAAAAAGAAAATCATACTGGTTTGGAACAACATAGTAACAGACTTTTTGGGAGTACTATCTCTTTACATGAATTCGTATTTATAACTGAGCAACTATTTCATTATGTAGTTTGACCCTCTCTACATCAACAAATTAAATTACATTCTAGCATTCGCTTTGTGGTCCAACTAGTGTTCATAACGAGCATAATGGTCTCACTAACATTGAAAACCAGGAAACAAAATGTTTATGTTCAAGTTCCAACGAGTGTGTTGTAAATATTCCGGGTTCAATACAAGTTAAGCTCAATCAACAGCATACGTGGCATAATACTGATTACTACAATAATTACTTTCGATTCGTCCCACCTTTTCTTTAAAAAAAATGAAGCAAAAATCTGGGTTACTGTGGATACCATAAACGTTTAATGCTGCAGTTTAGCTCATGTTTATGATAACAGACAGACATAAACACTGATATCTCTATCTGTCCTAAGAAGCTGCTTACTGGCCGAACAAACCTTTTATACGGCCTCTTTGGCTTGTACAATATCAGAAGAAAGAACATTTTATGTGGTTCATAATTGTTCATCTCCAGAAACAATTTCCTCTTTGAAGAACCGGTTAGCTTCACGACTGGATAAAGATATAAAGCGCAACAGTAGGGTTGCTTTTTAGTGACAAGCAGGGCCGTTTCTAGGCATAGGGCAAACTAGGCGGTCGCCTAGGGCGCCACCAGCTGGGGGGGCAAATGATATGGTAGCCATGCCAATACACCACCACGTCTGTGCACTCCCCCGACAATCGAGATCTCGCCTAGGGCTCCAAAATGGTCAGAAATGGCCCTGGTGACAAGGTATAAACTTTCAAATCCGATGTTAAATTCTTCTGTAGAAGCCAAAAGTCAGTGTTTCAAAAATGTTGTACTTCATATGATGAAACGGAGCGTGTAATGTTGGACACTGGTGGAATGAAGCGGTAGGGGCGGAGTTACCTGGGCGCGATGCTGGCCTGGCAAAAGAATTGTAATAGGACAGTCAAGCCATGACGTCAATTCTTAGGCAAACCCAGAGTCTAATTCGCAATGGGATTCCTTGGGAATTTCCTATGGATTTTTATAATGGGGTTTTTCAATTTATGAGTAAATGGAAGACTTAAAGGTGCAATATGTGATATATTTACTGTACTAAAGCATAGAATTATCATAATATGTCATTAGAGATTAAGGAAACATGCTAAGTTGAAATACTGGCTTCTCTGAAATCAATGCTACAGCCGTATATTCTAAGGAATTTCTGTTTGTGTTTTGGCCTGTGTGATCCTGACACACCATTTCCCAATAGTATTTTGACACCGCGGATTGCCAGATTTGAAACAAGTTAGTGGGCAAACACAGCGTGCTGCATCCATGGAAGCCAGCAATACATCTAGCTGACATTGACAGAGTTATAAAAATCCACATGAGCTGGTTTATAATTTGCAAACAATAAAAACATTGCAAATGTATACATTAGCTAAGGCTCGTCGCTTGCCATTGTCAGTTTGCTCATTCCTGTTGCGTGTCCTCAACCTGGCAACCCACGTGAGTTTGGAGTCTGGGGAGGAGGGGGCGAGGGAGACAACTCTCTCCAATATTTTGATTTTGGACTGCAGAACCCATTTTAAAAGCCTGATGTCAATGTTACATATTGCTCCTTTAAGGTTTTTGTTTACTACACGGAAGCATTCGCCATTTAACAGCAGCAGGAATTGCCATTACAAAAAATGCAGAGTTGCCACAAACTTCCCGCAAATTCGCCACTCATAATTTTCACATGCAAATTAGATTTGCAGCAAACTCTTCATTGTTGCCAAAGGTTTGCTGCTGGTTCACTACTACCGGTGAAGAGCTGCAAACCTCTGGCAAACATTTGAGGCGAATCACAAGCTCATTTGCATGTAAAAACAATGAGTGGTGAATTTACAGCAAGTTTGTGGCAAGTTTGCCTGAACTCTAGATTTTTTGTAAAGATGCTGTTTCAAACACATGCTACTGTATGTGTTGCTGCTAGCTTTATTTTCAGTGTTAACATACTACTCACACTACTTACACTACAAAATGACATAGAATAGTGCAGAAGTGTGCAGTTTGGGACGGAGCTTCAGTTTTAGCATGCTAGCTAACTGATGTTAGCAAATGTAATATGTTGTTGTGTTAGCATCTGATTTAATTACAGCCTATCATTTGCAATGTTCTGAGGGATGAGTACAGACTTGCAGTCTTGTACCCTTTTATTTTTGCATGTTTATTTTTAATTACCTTTACTTAAAATCAAATGTTGGTTCAAGGTTTAGAAGTCTTTACTGAAGAATTTCCTGAGATGTGCATGAAGAAAATGAAATACTACTGCAACCCACGTACTTTAGCTGATAAAGATGGAGGTTGCTTTTGAGCAGATGAAAGATAGCATGGTTTCCTATACCCCAGAATGGCCGGCCAGCTTAAGGAACTGAAATACGTGACATCATGGACTCTGACGGGTGGCCTTGATAAATAAAGAGTCGTTCAGGATTGGACTGGAAGTAATACTGTTTAGCTAATTATTCATTTCCTGCTTTTGCAATGAAACCATTTTAAAGAGCACGTCCACACTACATGTATCACTTACGTTTTAAGTATTAGAAGTAATAGTAAAATAATACACATACAACACAACAAGTCCAATGCTGGCCGAGGAAGAGACATTATACTGATTAAATTGTCAGTTAACTCAAGTTGAAGAATTCTGGGATCTTTGCATTCCTTTACATGTGTACATCAGCTAAACAATAAAAAACTGTTTATCAGTGAGCGGTTAATTGTTAACAGTAATTTGTAGAGCAAACTAGAAACACTTGACTTGGAGAAACATATAGAACTGATATACGCAGACCATTCAATTGTTGTTAAGCTCAGTCGACAGCATTTGTGGCATATTGTTGAATACCACAAAAATTAATTTTGACTCGCCGCTCCTTTTCTTTAAAAAAAAAAAAAAAACAGCAATGGAAGTCAATGGGGCCAGTCTGTTTATTTCAAAAGTATAGACACAAGACATAAACAATATGTGTGTTAACATAATTTTAATGTGATAAAATCACTTACTAACCGCATCTGTGGAAAGTTCTAGTCACTTTTACTACTTGTTGCCATGACAACGTAATGCCGTAAACCATAAAACAACCATAAAACTTTACAGCTCAAATAATACACCAGTTTTAACAGAAGAATTAATGTAAATGCTTTTATAAAATTATAAGCTTCACATTTCTGCCTTTAAACCCTCCAAAAATTGACCCCATTGACTCCACTGTAAGTGTCTCACTGTAACCTCCATTTCTGCTTTTGCTTTTTTTTTTTTTTTTTTTGTAGCTCAACTAGTTTTGAACCCAGAATATTCCTTTAATAATGCAAAATTACTTGCAATGAAGAAATGTTGTCTAAATGCTACAATTTTAAGTGTGTAATTGGGGGTTTTTTATTGCAAAAACAATGACAGGCTTTTCAAACAAGCCTCCTGGATACTCCGCCCAGCTTTCAATGGTTTTTGCCTAAGGACAGGTTTATTACTGTGAGGAGACTGTCTGACAGATGCAGGTGTGTTTTATAGCCTGAAGACATGTAACTAAAATAACTCGTGTTATCAGTGTCATAAACCCTCAGCGTTCCTCAGCTTATGCAACTACTGGTATTCTGCATGTTTTAACAATGAGTTGGGGGCCTGAATAGCTCAGCGAGTAAAGTCGTGAGTTCGAATCTTGGGTGTGCTGAGTGACTCCAGCCAGGTCATCTAAGCAACCAAACTGGCCCGGTTGCTAGGGAGGGTAGAGTCACATGGGGTATCCTCCTCGTGATCGCTATAATGTGGTTCTCGCTGTCGGTGGGGCGTGTGGTGAGTTGTGCATAGATGCTGCGGAGAATAGCGTGAAGCCTCCACACGCGCTACGTCTCCGTGGTAACGTGCTCAACAAGCCACGTGATAAGATGCGTGGATTGACGGTCTCAGACGCGGAGGCAACTTGTTTCAGCATTTATGCAAGACAGCAAAGCAAACAAAAAATAAGTGACTTCACACAGATCTCTAACACACACAAACAACATAGTGAGCCTCTTAAACAAGATGCTCAAAGATGTGTTTTGTTGAGATGGTCCCAAGACCAAACAAAATAGTATTGAGTATAATTCAAACAAGATGGCAAATTTGTAAGAATTCATACGACTTGGCTCGTACGAAAAGATGTTACTTTTCTAACGTAACCCTAACCCTCACTATAGAGACCAACCAATCAACAAACACTTTAGGGTTTGGGTAAGGGGTTAGACTTTATAGTTAGGTTTGGGTTGGGGGGGGGGGTGGATCTATGGCGGTAAAAGTTGTACAGTTTCTTACGATTTTACCATTTCGTACCATTGTTATGACTTTTCATGAGACCTGGTTGAACCCTCTCACTCTCCTAATAAATACAATGTGATTTGCTGAACACAGTCTGACAGTTTGTAAGGCACAATAACAGTGACTGTTGCACATTTGGCACACAAACATACACAAATACTCCAGCACACACATTTCTTTCTGTTAGGTCCATTTCTATGGAGTGTGTGTTTGAATGAAAGAACAGATTCATCCGGTGCCAAGTGTAGATGAGCATGTCAGAATTTGCTTCAAATTTCTTACAGGAATCCTTGCCACAAACTTGGCTGATTTTTATTAATTTACTGATGATCCTCAAGGCATCAATTAAATCTCTAAACTTCTCTTCAAGACTCTGGCATTTATCTTAAAGGAGAAGTGTGTATTTTTTATTTAAATGCTTTCTACCATCTGAGTTTAATGTGCAGAGTCAACTGTAAGTTAGTAATTTAAAGATTGATTCCCAAAATCATGTATACACTGTGACTCTGTGGTGCTTTCAAAACACAGCGAAACACTGACTCAACCAATGGTGTGAGTTTGGTGTGGGACTGCTGGTTTGCCCAACCAATGAAAGATGGGGGAGCGATCGGGAAACCTGTTTGAAAACAGGTTTATTATCACATAAATAAATAATGATTAGTATGAGATGACTTAACTGGAAGAAATCCTACGAGTTGGCTCGTACAAAAACGTACAACTTTTACTCCAATAGAGAAAAATAAGTTGTTCTTGTTATTACGATTTTCAAACCCTAAAGCTAACCATGATTTTATGCGAAAATAACTTTTGTGTCCCACGGAAGAAAGAAAACATTAGGGTTTGTAACGAGAGGAGGGACCTGAATTAATAGGCTATATATTGTTAATATGAACATACAAAAATATTATTATTTGCTTATTAACAGTGTAAGATAAAAGGTGTTTCATATGCCTTCCTATGCAGAAGTCTGATATATGGTCATGAGCACATACTGTATATAAAACTATAGTGCCACATTTGTACATACTGTATGTAGGCTACATATTCCAATGCCACAATGATTTGAGAAAATATATGTTACATATTTTGAAATATATGTTGTTGCTTATACTGCATATGTGCAAGTATGTGACTTTTATATTAGTGAAAACCATACACGTTAGTGCATGATCATTTTGAGCATGCACAAATGTGTGTGCGGAGAAAAGCTTATGCCAAACACGCTGCAAAGTGTGTGTGTGTGTTCTGGGCGCCGTTGTTAGGCACACTGAGCAGTGATTGTGCACGGTTTGGTCTGTGGGTGCTGTGCAGCCATCTGCTTGTGTTATGATGCAGCTGCTTATAAGATTGACACACACAAATCATTTAGAAAATTCTGTTGAGCTCATCACAAACAAAGTGATGCATTTCATTGCAAATTATTATTTGTCTTTAACAAGAAACAAAACAGCGTTGCCATCCAAAATTCTACTGTGTAAATCCCTAAAGCAACTGAAAATCACTTACATTAAAGACGTCATGAAATGTCTTGATGAACGCAGTAGACTTTCATGTGTTGATGTATTTCCTAATTCCCCAAGAGGAACTACACTACCCATGATCCCGAGGGGGAAATCCACCAATCAGGGAATCGCGTCGAACAAAGTGCAGCAAAAGAGATCTGCAGCTCCACCCACTCCTATGTAAACAGTGAATGATGCAATCGAGGCACTCGCCCTACACTCTCAAACTACTACTTTATATCTGAATATTTTGCAATAAAATATATTGTCTCTGTATGTATAATCAACCATTTTAAATCAATAGTTTTATATTTTTCCATCGCTTTATATTCTATTACGTCATACGCAATGCTTTATGGGATTGTAGTTCATTCCCTCATTAAAGATGTTACATACACAGTCTGGTACCTTTGTCTTTTTGCCTTATTTTCGATCACGTTTTAGCTTCAAATCAAAGTTCATGATGTTGTGATGCACCTCGGAGCTTGTTGGTTTGGTGCATGGCACACAATTCTTTTATGAAATATTTTATGAAATACCTATGGAATAAATGAATGGGGAAAATACTTCAGAAACCAAGAGGGCTGAAAAAGTGGGCGGGCACTGTTGTGCTCTATTGGAGGAGGGACTTTCTCATTCTACAGAGCATTTGATTGGACAGAATTTTGTATACGCCCATGAGTGCAAGATGATGTCATCATTATTTTTTATCTGTTTTCCTGGGAGAAAAACATGGACAAAAACTAGAAAGATTTTGATTTTATGGGGATTTATTTGACTTCATCTGTTTAGTTTGACTGTTCAGAAATGTACAAACAGCTATTACTGAAAATGTAGATACCATTCAATCTGAAATGAAATACAGGAAGGACAGCATGTTCACACAGAGATGTTAACACTCAGGTTTCTATAATGAGGACTACCAGAATAACTGGAGTCAACAGCATCTCTCAGATCTACTAAATTCATTTAGTTTTGTCACAATAAAATGTCAGAGAATTTTCAGAAATAATACATTGATATTCTATTGAATTATTACTCTTATAGTGTCATTTCATAGACATTAGACATTTTAAATATTCATTTAAAAGACATTTTCTTACTTGCATTGCAGGTAGCCATGTATCTGTTGCTGATGTACAGAAATGTCCATCCTTACAAAAATACAGTAATGCTCACAATCTTGTACAATCAGGCCAGGAACACACTGAACAGGGAAATCAGAGTGGCTAAAAGAAGATACTCTGAAAAGCTGAAAAACAAGTTTTCAGCTATCGACCCTGCATCAGTGTGGAGTGGCATGAAACAACTCACAAATTACAGGACTCCTACCCCCAACCCTGTAGTGGACCAACAACTGGCTGACGACCTGAATGTGTTCTACTGCAGATTTGAAAGGCCCAATCTCACACCCCACACCCACTCTGACCTTCACTACACACAAACACCAACACCTTCTGCAACCCCCCTCCTCCCCCCTCCTGCTACTCAACCTGCACTTAAGATCTGTGAAGATGATGTGAGCCACGTCTTTCGGAAACAAAAGACGAGGAAAGCTTCAGGCCCAGATGGCGTCTCACCAGCGTGTCTTCGATCCTGTGCTAACCAGCTGGCCCCCATCTTCACACAGATCTTCAATAGATCACTGGAGCAGTGTGAAATCCCATGCTGCTTCAAACGCTCAATCATTATTCCTGTCCCAAAGAAACCAAAAATCCCAGGACTTAATGACTACAGACCTGTCGCCCTGACATTTGTGGTCATGAAATCATTTTTGAGAGACTGGTGTTGGCCCACCTGAAGAACATCACTGGACCCTTTCTAGATCCCCTTCAATTTGCTTATCGAGCAAACAGGTCTGTGGATGATGCAGTCAACATGGGATTGCATCATATCCTGCAACATCTGGACAGACCAGGGACATATGCAAGGATCCTTTTTGTGGACTTCAGTTCAGCTTTCAACACCAGCATCCCAGCTATACTCCAGAATAAATTACACCAACTCTCTGTTCCCACGTCTATCTGTCAGTGGATTACCAGCTTTCTGACGGACAGGCAGCAGCTTGTGAGACAGGGGAAACTCACTTCTAGCACATGTCTTGCTCAAGGACACAATGGTGGTGGCTGTGGGGATTGAACCAGCAACCTTTTTTACCAGTTATGTGCTTTAGCCCGCTACGCCACCACCACTCCAAGACTTATACACTTCCAGGGTGAGGAAAAAAGGCTGGAAAAATCACTCTGGACCCCACTCACCCTGCCCATTACCTTTTTGAACTGTTCCCTTCTGGCAGACGCTTCAGAGCTCTGAGCACCAGAACCATCAGGCACAGGAACAGTTTTTTCCCTCAGGCTATCCATCTCATGAACAGTTAAATTGCCCTATTGAGCAATAACTATGTGCAATACACAGTTTAGTCTTTTTTATATTTATCCAACACATCCAATCTCTTCTGCCATTTCATTCCTCTGAAAAAAAAACAAAAAACATTTGCACAGTACATAACAGATAACAGATTTGTATTAGATTTGCACTACGTATGTGTATGTGTGTATGTATGCATGTGTGTATCTGTGTGTGTATGTACGTATGTTTATAATTATTTTTTATTATTATCTATGTCTTGCTGCTGTTTTTGTATTATTGTATACTGGAAGCTCCTGTCACCAAGACAAATTACTTGTATGTGTAAGCATACTTGGCAATAAAGCTCATTCTGATTCTGATTCTGAATCTAATCTCATAAAATGAACGTTACTATATCTACATTTTTGCAAACTGACTTTTACGTGTTGCGTTCTACATTTCGTCGCAGTTTCTTGGTGAAATGAACACTAGAGGTGCTACAACAACTGTGCGTTTTATTCACTTTCACACAAATCACAAGTACAATGGCTGATTATGACTTTATAAACACTTTTATTACTCACACACTGCTGTTATGATATTGAAACACTTTTACTAGAATGCATCATTTGAAAAACGTCACATTTTAATGCTTGTATTACAGACTCACCTATGTTTACACACTTATTCCAACGTGATTAACTTGCACGGTATCTCACCTGAAAGAGTGTTGGAGTCTGTTTTACTCATCTAAATCGCTATCTAATATTAACCTTAAAAACCTCATCTGATTACGACACCATTTCACTCGCTTTCAGCACCCCCTGCTGGACATTTCACTGGGAAACTGCAGCAAAATTTCGCTTTTCAAAAATGTTGCCACAGTCATGTAATGTCCATGAGATCATGCTGAATATTCACCCACAAACACACATTACAGCTGCCTGTGAATGTTTCAGGATACCCGGGAGAGATACGTATTTCAGGACACATTCGTGGGAAAACAACGAGCACAGATAATAAAACACAAAGTCATATGAATTATCTCACCGCAACTTTGTCTCTCATGAGCAACAAAAAATAGCCCCAAAAATCTCTTTTTTGCTCAAGTCAATTCGGTTAGCTTGAGCCCATCAGAGATTATTCAGAGGATAAGGAAGAACAGTAGCTACAGAATTAGATAATCTAACAGCTATCAAGCTATTAAAATTGCACAGACTCACTCAGTTTAGCCAAGTAATATAGCAAAAATCATCAGACGTGGCATTATGGTGCTTTTGAAGGTGATCTGAAACCATTTTCTTTTAAAGGTGCCATCGTACAAGCTATAGCAACTGTGGGGAGTATAATCTTTGATTTATATAGGATGTAAAGATCTTTTCATCATAAGGCCAAAGGTCAGATTATCCTGGGAAAGGTGTTTGTTTGTTTGTTTGTTTGTTTGTTTTGATTGAATTGAATGCAGCTCGTATTCACTTCTGCTCACAGTAGTAACTTGTTCTGAGGTTCTGACCTAAATATTTGGGCGTTTCACAACTGCAGTCCGGTCAAGAGGTTAGTTATGCAATATGACTTTTTTTTTATTATTCATCAGCAAAACAGTCGTGTACTCTATTTTCCAGAGTAGAATAGAATCAACATTCCACAACGGAGGCAGTCCTGAGCAGAACAGTTTTCTGAATCACAGTTTTGCCAGTACAAATCAGGCATAATCACAAGAAAATCCTGTCATTTCTGTTCACTCGTATTGTATGGCTGAGAATTAAAAGGGCAGTATATAACGGATAGTTTTAACACTGAATCCTGACTGCATGTGCAATGTTTGAAGAGAACGGAAAAGAGGAGAGCAAGCATTCAACACATCTTGAGCAAACATGTCTGAAGGGCTCTCTTCACACACACTGCTTTAACAATGGCACTTACAGTATAACACAGTGCTGTGAGTAGACAAGTGTTTAATAACAGCTAATTACTGCAGAGTTCTGCGGGTGCAGATTTCATTGTGAGTCAGGGTAGGCTACAGTATACTTCGTTTATCTGCTTGCCATTCCGTCTCGTGCACGGTCGAGCACTCTTGCTTTCAAAGTATACAAAGTATATATATACTCTTTTAACCACGAGCACATTCGGACATGTTCGACTCATACGCAGTTTCGCACTATGTGTGCTTTGTGATACACTTTTATCACAGTCAATGAGATGTGCGTGAGATGTCCAGGCATGTGAAAAACCACAGGATACTTTGGTCTTTACGCTCGTTATACAAACAAGAGTGACATTTTAATAAATACAGTTCCCACCTGTAGGATACACCTTGCATGTTGTATGTATGATCTGTAACAGCATGGCTGCATGGAAAATATTAGTGCATACAATTTGCAGGTACTAAAGAAAGTTTTATACGTAGACTGTCTTTAAAATCAACATGAAATCAGAATTGACTGTTTACTTTATTAATACACATTCCTGATCTTATTGTGCAATAAGTGTAAAAAAATTGGTTCTTCTTAATCTTTTTATCAAATTGTATTAACGTTGTTTTATACAAAATAATTTGAAGATATATGCATTTCAGTGTTATATATAAAAAAAATCTATCAAATTAAAAAATACAAATAAAACCTAAATATTTTAACTTTTGATCATTTAATTGGGTTTAAAATTGCACAATTCAACTTGATTAAATTTTGCTATGAAATTGAAATGCGTAAATCTTAAAAAGAGGCTAAAATATTTTTTAGTGTAACTCCACCTATGAAACAGATTTCCATTCTGCAAAATCTGTAATTTTTGTGTTCCTCATTAACAAATGTGACTTTAACAATAAATAGCTGATGCCAACTTTACAGCGTGTTATTATAGGCAATTTTCTTAACAGATCACAAAAATCCAGTAACTATATTTGATTTTTAAGTGGGGTTTTTTTCATCATCTTTCTTCATGAGGATGTATTTTGACCTGTGTTTCCAACTTCTCCTTGCACTCAAATAAATAAATGTAATTAATAAAGCTTAAATATTTATTTATTTATTTATCTATTTATTTATTTATTTTATTATTATTACTATTATTATTATTATTATTTGTTAAAGATTACTCAATTTGATTGAATTTTAATTATGAAATTGAAATGCATAAACCTTAGAATTTTTATTTTTTTATTTTTTTATTTTATTTTTTAGTGTGGGTTTTCGCAAATATGATGAAAATAAATCAACAAATAAAAATGCATGGACATAAAAGTTAGTATTTTGTATTTATTCTCTCTATTTATTTTGTTATGTTTTAATGGACATACTGTAATACAAATGTTTTAAAGATTTAAAGTTACATGTCAACCCTTTTACCATCATAAATCCCCCTTAATAAAATAATGTACAATTCCATAAACAAATAATAATAATAAAAAAACATACCTTAACATATAAATACAAATACATAATGACATCATCATCCTCTCAGGATGTGAACTCTAAAAGAACTCGACGCCTCTACAAGGGTTTTAGTTGGTGTTTTTTTGATTTTATGTTTTGTGAAGCACTTTGTGCTAAACTGCTAAAAGGTGCTATAAAAATAAAGTTATATATAATATATTAAGTACAAGTAAGTGTCTCCTCTCTTTTCTTAAATCACTTTATCTTACCTTTTTTAAAGGCATAGCTACATCCCAACATATATACATATACATATATATATATATTTAGCTTGAGATGGCACAGAACAATTGATTTGTCTTCAGTAAAGGAATATTTAAAATCTTACAGAAATGCTTTTTGAAATGCAAATGGGACCAATGATGACCCTCTTATATTTCAACCCCTCCCTGAACAGAACCTGAAATAATGCAGATTTATACGCTGCAATACACAAGACTTCTTATTAATTACGCCCAGAAAAAAATTAATAAAAAAGAAAAGTCTGCAGATGCATTTTGGCCCTACTTATAAGGTGATAAATAAGGGTGATTCTCTAAACGTTGTAATATCTATCTATTGTAAATATTCCAGTCAGAATGGAGTGTTTTGTTTTGTTTGTCTTTTCATAAAAACTTCACACAATTTCCCCCCCAGAATTCCTCACTCTAGGAGACACTGATGATGTAATGGCATAGCTATCCCACTGGGATGGCGGCCTTTGACCATATTAGGGAGTGGGGAAAAAAATCGACTCACAGTAACCTTTTTTTCCAACAAAGGAATGCTGCTCCCCATATCAGAGCTGCACACACACAGATCTCTTGTTCCAAGCATTCTGTAGTTTCGTATTTTTCAAGATTACGATGAGGCTACTATTCTAGTGTAGAAGGACATAGAGAGAAAATGAAAAGTGTGTGAGGAAGACTTTATGATTCATCACATGTTGGAAAACCTTGAGACATTGATGGAAAAGAGAGAGAAGGAGATATACACACACAGATAGATAAGCATTAATGGGCCCATTTTATATTAGGTGACCTTAACTACTCTGTACTTAACCATTTGATACAATGTACTTATTATGTATATACATGTTGTTGCATTGTAATTACATTTAAAGTACTTGCATTTAATTGCATTTGTTACACTGTTAACTTTACCCCTAACCCAACCCTTACCCCAAAACCTAACTCTAACCCCTAAACCTAACCCTACCCTTACCCCAAAACCTAACTCTAACCCTTATCCTAACCCTAGCCCTACCCTTACTCCTAATCCTACCCGTACCTCAACATCAGTAGCAGCAAATGTGGGCATTTTGCAGAACAACATGTAGTTACACAGTAAATACATAGTCTTGTATGTATTTAATGTTATTACATAGTAGTTAAGGCCACCTAATATAAAGTGTGACTGCATTAACTAACTTTAGTGCATTAAGAGTTATAGTTCTGTTTTATCCAAACACCAGCTGCTCCCTTTTTTACTGTCGTTGTACAAACTTGGATTAGTGTTGTTGTTGTTTTAACATTACTAACTCCATTCAGACTGTAACTCCTCCTCCTGTATATCTCTCAAGCTCCAAACTTAAAGTCCTTCTGTCTGATTTCATGTGCTTCCATCAATCTATTCAACAGAATTAGAATCAGAATCAGCTTTATTGCCAAGTATGCTTACACATACAAGGAATCTGTTTATTACACATAATTATTGCTCAAAGGGGCAGTTTTAATGGTTCATGAGATGGATAGCCTGAGGGAAAAAACTGTTCCTGTGCCTGACGGTACTAGTGCTCAGAGCTCTGAAGCATCGGCCAGAAGTGAACAGTTCAAAAAGGTAATGGGCAGGGTGAGTGGGGTCCAGAGTGATTTTTCCAGCCTTTTTCCTCACTCTGGAAGTGTATAGTTCTTGAAGGGGGGGCAGGGGGCAACCGATAATCCTCTCAGCAGTCCGAATTGTCCTTTGTAGTCTTCTGATGTCTGATTTCATAGCTGAACCAAACCAGACAGATACTGAAGTGCAGAGGACAGACTCAATGACCGCTGAGTAGAACTGTATCAGCAGCACCTGTGGCAGGTTGAACTTCCTCAGCTGGCGAAGGAAGTACAACCTCTGCTGGGCCTTTTTCACAATGGAGTCATTGTGGGTCTCCCACTTCAGGTCCTGTGAGATGGTAGTGCCCAGGAACCTGAATGACTCCACTGCTGCCACAGTGCTGTTTAGAATGGTGAGGGGTGTCAGTGTTGGGGTGTTCCTCCTAAAGTCCACAATCATTTCCACCATTTTGAGCGTGTTCAGCTCAAGGTTGTTTTGACTGCACCAGACAGCCAGCTGTTTAACCTCCCTTCTGTATGCAGACTCATCGTCATCTCGGATGAGGCCGATGACAGTGGTGTCGTCTGCAAACTTCAGAAGCTTGACAGAGGGGTCCTTGGTGAGTAGTGGGGAGAGCAAACATCCCTGGGGGGCACCAGTGCTGATTGTACAGGTGCTAGAAGTGAATTTCTCCTGTCTCACAAGCTGCTGCCTGTCCATCAGAAAGCTGGTAATCCACTGACAGATAGACATGGGAACAGAGAGTTGGTGTAATTTATTCTGGAGTATAGCTGGGATGCTGGTGTTGAAAGCTGAACTGAAGTCCACAAAAAGGATCCTTGCATATGTCCCTGGTCTGTCCAGATGTTGCAGGATATGATGCAATCCCATGATATGATGCAATGACCTGTTTGCTCGATAAGCAAATTGAAGGGGATCTAGAAAGGGTCCAGTGATCTTCTTCAGGTGGGCCAACACCAGTCTCTCAAATGATTTCATGACCACAGACGTCAAGGCGACAGGTCTGTAGTCATTAAGTCCTGTGATTTTTGGTTTCTTTGGCATGGGGATGATAGTAGAATGTTTGAAGCAGCATGGGACTTCACACTGCTCCAGTGATCTATTGAAGATCTGTGTGAAGATGGGGGCCAGCTAATTAGCACAGGATCGAAGACACGCTGGTGAGATGCCATCTGGTCCTGAAGCTTTCCTCATCTTTTGTTCCTGGCCTGATTGTACAAGACTTTATCCCCACCCCTGTAAGCATCCTCTTTGGCCTGATGAAGTTGCCTGAGCTCTGCTGTAAATCATGGTTTGTCGTTGTTAAATGTTAAATAAGTCCTAGTAGGAATGCACATATCCTCACAGAAACTGATATATGATGTAACAGTATCTGTGAGCTCGTCCAGGTCTGTGGCTGCAGCCTCAAAAACACTTTTTTTTTTATTGCAATCCGTGCAGTCAAAGCAGGCTTGTAGTTCCTGCTCTGCTTCATTGGTCCATCTCTTTACAGTCCTTACTACTGGCTTGGTTGATTTTAATTTCTGCCTGTAGGTTGGAAGAAGATGAACCAGACAGTGATCAGATAGTCCCAAAGCTGCTTTAGGAACAGAGCGATATGCATCCTTTATTGTTGTGTATTTTGTTATCACTGTACAATACGGTTCTATTCATTAACATTATTAAATGCATTCCTATATATTTACTGTGCATTTTCACATTGAGAATAAATGTATTGAAAATGTTGCTTTCAGAGGATTATATGGAGTTAGGATGAAAATAAGGTGCATTTGGAACTGTTCTAAGACCAGTGCAGACAGACAGCACACTGGATACCAAACTATAAGCCACAAAAGTTCAAATTCTAGCCATCTAAAACAATTCAACAAACGTTTATGTTGGCTTGATAAAGTCTTGGCTGAAAGTCCAAAAACATTTAAAAAAGGTCTTGCAGTCAGAAATTTTGAATGGAAGTCAATGGGACTGTGCATCATTTGATGTCATAACATTTAACTTTTTGTTTTGGACCCCACTGTATATTCAGATATAAATATACAGTACTTTTCTAATTTAGAGGAAGTTTCAAAGGGAAGCCCCAATGAGACTTACCCTGATAAAGTTGCAAAATAATTTGTAGATGTTGCTCACTACAGATAAATCTAGAACTGTGATGATGATGTAGCATTGCATTACGAGGACGTTTTCTAGCATTAGTGATCCTCCATTTCAGCTGTTGAATTAATCATGTGTTTATTGGTGGAAGAGAAAAAAAAAACAACTGTTCTGACAGGAAGCATTTGTAATACACATTTGTAAAATGTATTAATGCACATACAAATATACCTTCCCAAAACAGCTATCAACATGGCTATTACAACACAGTCTCATGAAACTTCTGACTAATTCGTGAGATCGTATGACTTGCTTGATTCTGTGGCTTTCAGCCTTGTGCAGGGCATGACATGCATTCTATCACAGGAAACATGCAGGGGACTGATACAGCGCATGTGTTTTCATTTCAAACAGGACAGACACCAAAATACTATTTTTATGAATTAATCTTTATACATAGATAACATGAGTTGCAGTACAAACACGTAAAGTGCTTGAAGTGGGCCGGTACGGTATTCTTGCATACTGGCAGTTTTTATAAAGATATGTGAAAATGCTCATCTCTGATATCTATACATTTATTTTAACATGTTAGATTCAGTATTTCAGATATGCAAAAACTGAAGAGTAATTCAAGATATCTTAAAAGGCTTTCTTACTGGTTGCAATAACATTACAGATAACTGAAATTGACATTGCAACATTAAGTGAAAACCAATTTGGCATTTTGGCAAATTAGCATTTTTGCAAGTTGTAATTCAGTCATTGATATCAGGAATGGATATAATGTTTGATGTGGTTGTTCATGTTTTTCATGTCTTTTATTTTGAAAATCTAGTTCCTGTTTTATGTCATGTGTTCCCTAGTCATGTGATTCCTGTTTCCCTCCATGTTCATGTGTCTTGTTTTCATTGGGTTATTGTCTTATGTTGTTATCAGTTCTGTCTGTTCATTGGTTCCCTCATCATTGTTTTACCCCTTGTCCATGTATTTAAGTCTTCATGTTCACCATTGGCCTTTGTCAGGTATTATGTTCGGTAACATTGTCAAGTCAAGTTCATGTTCATGTGTATGTTTTGTTTAGTCCATGTTCATAGTTAGGGTTATTGGATATCACTTATGTAAATAAACTGCACTTGGGTTCATCTTTACTTCACGTCTTCATCGTCTGCCTGTCGTTGCCTTGCCAGCCAATGTTACAATGGGCATTTGCACTAGTACAAATGTAATTATTGATATAATAAAATATTTTTCATACTAGGAAGTAGTACATTGCTGATATGTGTATTTGGAATTTTAACTAGCAAGAAATCAATTATAGATATCAGTAATTGTGTTTTGAACAGGAGTGAATGACAGATCATTGTGAAATTCTACGTATGTTTCTGGCCTGAATCTGTGGCATTTCTATATTCACTTCCAAAATGTGATTGGAATTTAAAGTGCAAAATGGTCGTGGTTACCATATCCTCTTGAGACCCCACGTACACATGCGTGGACACTGTATTTTGGCTTCGCTATACGCAACGCATAATTTAATTTCATTTAAACCGACTGATCTCAGTTCAGAAGACTCTGTGCTGTCAGTAAAGGTTAATCTTTTTCCTTAGAAATGCTATATTTACTGTGCATTATCACACTGGGAAAGAGAAAGCTGAAAAATGTTGCTTTCAGAGGCTTTATATGAAGTTAGCATGAAAATAAGATGCATTTCAAACTGTTCTGAGACCAGTGCAGACAGACAGCACACTGGAGGTTAAGTCATTCACTTAATAGGGAGCAAGGGAGCATCCTATAGCTCTCTATGCAGTTAAGTGCATTCACTCCTAAAATCTGATCAAAAGTTCAGTTTCAGGCTGCAGATGATGTTTGGATCACTCAACATGTTTGACAGACATGAGACAATGATAATCAGTACATAGATTCAGAATTTATAATGTATCATTTTATTTTAACATGGTTGGCAGTGATTGGATGATGCTGGACATTACTTTAAATCAGAATTAATTATGCTAATTTCTGATGTAATGTCTGTAATGGCTCAAAAACATGACTAATCAACACTCCTGGACACATAATAAACAATTTGATCAAAATAAATCTGACTTTCTATAGCCTATAGCTTGGTATTATTTAAAGTTTCACAACTTAGTCCCACCTGTCCACAAATGTGGACATCAGTTTTTAGGAAAACTATTTGCTCTAGAATTTATTTATTTATTTTTGCATGTTTAGTAGGTGCTACTAGTTACAAATCAAAAAGGGAAATGGGAAATTGAAAATGCACACAGCAGTCACGCTCGGGTCTCAGGAGGATATATAATCATGATCAGGCGACTATATAACAATCGCAACAACAGGCTTTAGCATCATCTAATGCAAAATGGCCTGTAGAATTTGCAGGCGAGTAGATTATATTTCTGTGTGAGTCTCTGGTTGAGTTTCTGTCTCAGATCATTGCATTAAATCAGCAGAGGAAGTGCGATGTTGACAGAGTCTAACAGCCCTTTTAGTTTAGATGACATCACTTCCTATATTTCTCCCCCGAGGTGGCATAAAACGTCTCCAAACGAGAACAAGTTTAAGTACAGTAAGAATATTATTTTTTTGAGCATAGAATACTTACTTTAGTATACAACTATTTCCAATTAGTAGCCATTTAAGCATATTAGAAGTGTTCAAAACAGCTGTGGGAATCATGCATGAAATCGTTCACTATATTTTGGACATGTTCTATGTTCTCTTTGTATGTGAAGTCTATTCTGAGTCTCGCTCTCACGCATGTGAGGTTTTTTGGCTGTTGTCAGGGGATGTGGTAACCCAAAGAAGCTTCACACTGATATTGCTACTTAAACCAGACTTGTAATATAATGCAAGAAATATTTTCTGAAAAATGCATTGTCTTATCTTAATATCTCAAGTAAATGGATCCTGTTTTCAGCATGTTTAGATATTTTTACTGGAAAACAAGACAAAAATACTGATGGAGAAAATTATTTTGAGCAGATGAAGCGACAGATCAGGTAGAAAAGTGAGTTATTTATGTTTGAGAGGGTGTCAAATGAAGAAAGACATTTTCATCTGTGTATTCGTGTGTGTACATCACACCTCTGAGCAGCGGCGCCCACCAGCTGAGCTTCAGGGAAGTTCCTGCGACACATTCTTTAAAGTTATTTTGCCTGGTAACTTCCTCCTTCCGCGCTTTGTGTGTGTGTGTGTGTGTGTGTGTGTGTGTGTGTGTTTCTCTGTTCCTTCTCCATGTGCTTATTTCCTGTATTTGCAGCACTGGCTGAAAATCACAGACTTCTAGACCTTTCATTTCAAAAGAACACAACAGGAACAGACTTCAGTTTATAAATGACAGATAATGCAGGATTATTCCTGATTGTTTGCAGCAGTTAATGAACCTTTGATGTAGTTTGCAGAACTAGAGCACTGAATGAGGATGTGAAAGAGACTGTTTAATGTGTGGCGCTTTTGTCAGCAATGGTCCACAAAAGCAACTTCACATGTTGCCTGGACAGAAGCGACAAATATAGTGATTAATATTGTGTATTTTGCATTTGATTTGGATTGCCAACATGTGAGAATGCATTAAAGTCAACATGAAATCATGCACCACCATCCCCCACCTGTTGTGACAGACCCCTTATCTTACTTTCCCAAAGTAAGAGTTTTATTATTTTTATCATGTCAGATGAGTAGAACTCATGTGTATGACGTGTATCTGAACAAATCTATTCTTATGTGTGTGTTGAACTTTCACATGTAACCAGTCTTGAGGAGTAACGGAATACTTATAACGGTGTTATATAATCAGGATACAAAAAATGTGTAACTGTAATCTGTTACAGTTACATAAAAACTCAACATATTCAGATTACAGATACATTTGGTAAAAATTGGGATTACAAGCAGGATTACAATTTTCAATATGTAAAAAAATAAACAAAAGATCCTCCTGACATAAAATGATAAAGACCGCTTCTTGCTTTATAATGGTACAGATATGATCAGATGCGCGCTGGAGATCTCTTCTGGTTCTCTCTTGTGAATCTGCCGCCATTTACTGTCGCATGTGTAAATAACAGCTGTCTCACATCAACACTGTGCTCTCGAGGCAAACCAATAAAAGTGCTGTTTCGGGGTCTGTTTCATGAGTTCGAATCCAGGGCGTGCTGAGTGACTCCATCCAGGTCTCCTAAGCAAGTGATTTTCGTTGTTTTATCGAATGGCCACTGGAGAAATATTATAATTTTTGTGGAAATTCTGACATTCTTGTGACTTCAATGGAGAAAAAGGAAACAACATTACACTTCAGTGCAATTTATACCTTCCAGTTGTGAAGATGCAGTGTTTTTCCAAGGACACGATACATCATTTAAAGAAGCATTTAAAGGTAAGACCCACACGAAAATCATATAAGCTAGGATAGATAAAATTAGTCATAAGTGTTCCCAATTTTCGCCATCAGACCGTCTGTCGATCGTTTTCACGGGAGCAGGAATAGAAGCTGAGAAACGACCACTCCCCCCAGCGAACGGATAGTATTCAGGTACACACGACGCCTACTGTCGAAACTTTAGTGTGACTTCTCATTTCCATCCTAACTTCAGTTGAAACTCTAAAATTGTTCTCTGAAATGCATTCATGTTGTAATGACAACTGTAATAGGGACAGCATTTCTTTTTTTCTTCTTTGTTAAAAAAATTCTGATTCATGAAGACCAAATGAATTGAAAATGTTATTAAGTTCTCAGGGGAAAAGTGCGACGGATAATTTATCTGATTTTGATACTTATTATAAATGTATCGTTAAGAAGTTCAAAAGTATGTGTGAGGGAGAAATACTGGCAAATGTAACATTTGAAAAATCATAGAAATTAGGATTAAGTAAATCAAGACACACTAAAAAGTTCAAATCTATTTTGATTTATTCTTTAAAACAAGATTTTTGGGGTCTGGGTATCTCAGCGAGTATTGACGCTGACTGTCACCCCTGGAGTCGTGAGTTTGAATCCAGGGCGTGCTGAGTGACTCCAGCCAGGTCTCCTAAGCAACCAAATTGGCCCAGTTGCTAGGGTGGGTAGATTCACATGGGGTAACCTCCTTGTGGTCGCTATAATGTGGTTCTCACTCTTGGTGGGGCGCGTGGTGAGTTGTGCGTGGATGCTGCGGAGAATAGCGTGAAGCCTCCACACGCGCTACATCTCCGCGGTAACGCGCTCAACAAGCCACGTGATAAGATGCGCGGATTGACGGTGTCAGACGCGGAGGCAACTAAGATTCATCCTCCGCCACCCGGATTGAGGCGAGTCACTACGCCACCACGCGGACTTAGTGCGCATTGGGAATTGGGCATTCCAAATTGGGGAGAAAAAAAAACAAAAAAACTATTTTTATATTTGATTTGTATTTTATTTATTTAATGACATTTAGTCATTAAAATCCTCCTTAAACATAAACATAGAATCACCCATAAACATTAGCTGGTGATGTTTGACTGTGGATCATGAGCAAGCAGAGGACAGACACTGGAGGCATTATTAATAATAATAATAATAATAATAATAACAATAATAATAATAATGATGATGATGATGATGAAGATAGCCTGTGATCTACCTATTGCAGTCGGAAGTTAATGAATGGTCAGTGCCAGTTATTCTACATGCTAACTGCGATACATGGCAGAATTCAACTTTGTAGTGTTTTTGAATCTCAGGTATATCCTGTCAGATTTTGTTTAATGTTAACCAATAATTCAGTGCATCTGTTCTAACTGTATTTGCTTGATGAAAAAAATAAGCTATTTTTCTGTAACAGATCACCTGATTTGGTTACAAATGCAGAGTTGTTCTACATTTGAACATATTCTGTTTTCCTGTTAAGGAGGCAGTGTCTCTGTTTTTCATGTTTTTTTTACTTATACTGCATATAATAACAGCTACATCACTCATAACATTATTCAAACATGGTTTGTTTGCATTCAGAAGGCATGATTAAAAGGCTTTCAGAAAATATTGCTTTTCTCTTGACTTTATTCACATATGCGATATTGAGGTAATCAAAAAGTAACTAAAAGTAATCTGAAAAGTAATACTTTCTTATTGAGGTAACTGGATTAAGTTACTGAATACATTGTTTACTATGTAATCTGTATTTCTAACGGATTACATTTAAAAAGTAACCCTCCCAACCCTGCATCCTTTTCTTTCAAAAAGTAAAAATCTGTGTTCCAGTGAGACACTTACAGTGGAAGTCAATGGGGTCAATCTGTAAACGTTAAAATACTCACTGTTTCAAACGTATAGCCACAAGACCAATATATCAGTTTTACCGATTAATCAGTGCCGATAGTTGCTTTTTGGAACTATTGTTATTGCCAAAAATCAATGCCGATAGTTGCACATTTTTATTCCTTTGCATTCCTCTGTGGCCAGTGCTGGAGAAGTCTATACAGCTTAGTTCTGCAGTATAACGGTTTAATACTTAATATTATATAATATAATAGTTTAATATTCCTCATTAAACCTCATCTGTTGAATATAAAATATTATACAGTATATATTAAAATATTAAGGCTATAATAAGCTTCATTTGGTTAATACTTAATATATAGCATTGTAACAGGGCCAAGGCTCTAATTTCAAAATAAGTGTCCCCGGTGTTTTTTGGGCTTGCTTATAGGATAAAAGTCCCACATTATGCACCAAATTTATTTTTTTTTCTTTATTTTTTTTTCTGGTTATCAATGGGATTCTGGCTGAAAAATAAACAGCATCTGGAATTGTAGCCTCAATTTCTGTGCCTGTCATGGTAAGGAAAGAATAATATTATTTTTATTTATTCTATAAATTGATTTTATAAACTATCGGCTGATTAATCAGTTATCAGCCTTTTCTACCACCTTGTTTATCGTATCGGCAAAATCCACTATCTGTCGACCTCTACACAAGATGTAAACAACGTGTGTTAACATGATTTTAGTGTGATAAACTTGCTTACTAACTGCATCTGTGTAAAGTTATAGCAAATTTTACTTCATACTTCATTGCCATGACAACGTAACACCGTAAACCCTAAAACGACTGTAAATATGATGATTTAAACAAATTTACAGCTCAAATAATACACAAGTTTAACAGAAGAATTAATGTAAGTGCTTTTATAAAATTATAAGCTTCACATTTCTGCCTTTAAACCCTCCAAAAATTGACCCCATTGACTTCCATTGTAAGTGTCTCACTAGAACCTCGATTTTGCTTTTTATAAAGAAAAGAAGTGACGAGTCAAAAATGTTTTATGGTAATCAAC
Organism: Myxocyprinus asiaticus; assembly: GCF_019703515.2. NCBI lineage: Eukaryota > Metazoa > Chordata > Actinopteri > Cypriniformes > Catostomidae > Myxocyprinus > Myxocyprinus asiaticus. The sequence continues at coordinate 50,351,729 of NC_059354.1, forward strand.
ATTACGCCACAAATACTGTCGAGTGAGCTTAACTTGTGTTGAATCCCCGAATATTCCTTTAAACCTATCTTAAACCTAAATGTGTTTTATAAAGGAATAAGCCATGAGAGGCAAATTGTTACAGTGATTTTACCATGGCTGTTCATACAATGCAAAGTGTAGTGTCTTAAACCCCCTTAACTGTGGTAAAATCATTAACGCATGGCCTCAAGTTGCTTATTGCTTTTAAAAAGACACTAATGATCAATAAATAGATGGGGCTTCCGACTACTGCAACACTACCAGTGTAAACAGCATCGTTAATTATAATAGGAGCTATTTGCTTTTGACGCGACGCTCGCGTCCGATGTACAGTGGCGGAGCTAGGGGGTGGCCAGGGGTGGCCGTGGCCACCATGGACCGAAGCCTGGCCACCCCATTGGCCACCCCACTCGCAACTGCCGCTTTGGTAATTTTTTGTCTTGGGCACAATTTAGTTTTTAGAGGTGGAACTGTCTCTGTACAACCGCAACACACAGGAGTGTTAACGTGCACACACCAAGGTCGCCGCTTCTCTCTGTCCCGGGTGTCACTGTATCCCGACGATACGGAACTGCTGCCTGAAATTTCTGTGCCACTACAGACTGATCGCTAGCCCCTGTCAGGCCACCCCTGTGAAAAACTCCTGGCTCCGCCCCTGCCGATGCAGGCTGGGTGTTGGTGTGTGCTCTTTACGGTCACCAAGCCTCATTTTATTGATATCCACAGTTTTCCTGAGCAACCAGCCGATTTTCTGGTTCCGGTCTATATAAAATGCTATGTAAAAACTACCAAAACGAGCAATCCTGACAAAGAACAACAATAATTTTAAGTGTTAGTTGGAGAACAATTAGTTCAGGCTCAACTTGTGCAGGTGTTGGCTGTCATAACTTGAGAGATCGACCGATATTGGTCTTTAATGACCAATATGATACTGTGTAAGTGTTCGATGACCAGTGCTGGGCGGATTACTTGTGAATTGTAATTAGGTACTGATTACAAATTATATGAAAAAAAAATAGCAATCAGTAACATAATCTTGTAGATTACATTTTTGGGGTAATCTAATCAGATTACTTTTGGATTACTTTCAACCTAATTCTGCATGGTTTAATTGTTTGAGTGGTGCTTATGTCCACAAATTCAGAAAATGTATCGCAAATGTAAAAATATAAAAAGGTTTCATATTTTCCCCTGTGATGCTGACAGAGGTCTAGACCCTCCATCAGTGACAGACTCAAATATGTCTGAGTTTAACAGGCATCTCTTTCTGGAGTTTCTAAAATTATGGACAGGTTCCCGGGGCACGTTAACACAAATGTGGTCACGCAATTTCGCCATTTTACAAATGGCATTCACGGGTTGTAAAAGATCAGGGCTGTGTTTCCCGAAAGCATTGTAAGCTTAAGTAGATCATGGAAACCATTAGTGCAAATGGTCTCTATGATAAACTTAAGTTTGCGATGCTTTTGGGAAACCAGTTATATTTGTGAATCAGAGTCACTAAAATGTCTCTAAGTAATTGTAGTCCGATTACAAGTATTTTAAAATGTAATTTAATCCAATTACAAGTACAGTATTGCACAGTCTACAAATAATTAATTTGACTAGTTTTAGTTGCAAACCGAAAATTGTCTATCTCTAGTCATAACAACTCGAAGTAGTTAATGACATCAACATAACTAAACTCGGGCCATCGCTTCATGTCATCTATGCACTCAGGTGAGACACTGTCAAAAGATGGTCATCGCGACGCTGTAAAGTATTGGCACTATAGAGCCACATGTACTAGATTTTATTTGAACTATAAGTTTAGTGTTAAAGTCCTTGAAGTCATCCTGAATTAACTGAGGAAATACACGTAGATGCATTGTCCTTTAATTTGGGCCAATGAAGGCTTTTGTTAGTGGTTAATTCATTTTCTATATAGTTTAAAAGAGTGTTGTACTTCCTTTGACCAAATTGATATAGGTATCATTCAGTGAGGAGCATTGCAGTCTGGCTGGAAGCTTATGGCAGGTAATTTTGGTGAACTCCATCCTGAGCCCATGCTTCAGACAGTGGCTCATGAAGAATCCCATGTCTTTGAGTTTGCATCATTTCATCCTCTGTGAAGTCTGTCTTAGTAGACTGAAGTGAAGTCTGGCTGGCACATGCTGCAGTTGGTCATCATCACTCAGCGACACAGTGGGAATCAGACATCAGGAAGTGTTTTCGGTTCCGGCAGACATAGCTATGAATTGAGAGATAAATTAGGTGTATGCTTGGCTAAATAGATGAGTCTTTAGTCTAGACTTAAACTGAGAGAGTGTGTCTGAGTCCCGAACACTGCTAGGAAGTCTATTCCATAGTTTTGAAGCCAAATATGAAAATGACCTACCTCCTTTTGTGGATTTTGATATTCTCGGTACTGTTAACATGCCGGAGTTTTGCAATCGTAATGAGCGCGATGGATTATAGTGTGACAGAAGGTCACTTAAGTACTGTGGAGCTAGACCATTCAAAGCTTTGTATGTAATTAACAGAATTTTAAAATTAACACGAAATTTAACAGGTAGCCAATGTAACAATGATAAAGTGGGGCTGATATGATCTTATTTCTTGGTTCTAGTTTGCTCTCTCGCTACTGAATTTTGAACCAATTGAAGTTTATTTATTGAACTTGCAGGACATCCACCTAGTAATGCATTAAAATGGTCTAGTCTTGAGGTCATGAACGCATGAATTATGAAGAATGCAGTTCTACAAATATTATAATTTTTTTTCAAAGGTTAGATTGCTATCAAATACAGTATAACACCACCATTTTTTGCTGTAGAAATTGAAGTTATAGTACATCCAATCACTGGTACTTCTGTTTTATCGAAATTGAGTAGAAGGAAATTTCTAGCTATTCACTCTTTGATTTCATTTATACACTCTGTTAATTTGTAAAATTGTGAAATGTCATCAGGTTTCGAAGAAATATAAAGTTGTGTATCGTCGGCATAACAGCGAAAACTTATTTCATGGTTCCTGATAATATCTCCCAGGGGAAGCATATATAAGGAGAAAATCAGAGGTCCTAAAACTGATCCCTGTGGCTCTCCATACTTAAATTTAATTTGATCTGACAGTTCCTCATTTACTGTCACATATTCCCTGTTTTTGTGCTTTTATTTTGAAATTCTTGTTTAGTTCCTCGTTCCTGTTTCCTGTGGTTTTGTAGTCCTTTGTAGTTTTTTCATGATTGGTTCTCTCTGATTGTTTCCCCATGTGTTCCTCATTCTCTGATTGTTTCCCCAGGTGTTCCTTGTCTTCCCTTGTGTATTTAAGCCCTTGTTTCCCCTGGTTAGTTTGTCAGTCTTTACATGTGTTGTCATGTTCTGTGCTTGGTTTCCCGTGTTTTGTTTTTTATATTCTGATTTTCTTTTTTATCCTTTTGTTAATAAAGCTGTGTTTAGATCCTAATTCCTCGCCTGCTTCGTCACAGAAAGACTGACCAAAAAATGGATCTAGCAGCCATGTTCACTCAATTGAGCCGGGCGGATTTACCCATTAGGGAATACTCCCGTTTCTTCTGCGCCATTGCCAGCTTCACAGGTTTTGAGGACTCCCATCTCAAGGCAATATACCGAATAGGTTTAACCTATTATTGGTGGAGGGAATTGCCTGAGATGGGAGACTACACATGGAGGGAATATGTGAGGTTAACCCAGGACACTCTGGAATCTGAGGATCCTCCTCTCCCTATGCTGACCCCGGCTTCAGTGGTCTCAAAGCCTGCCACAGCCAACAAGCCAGCACCCATGCCTGCCAACGCCCACGCCTGCCACGGCCAACGAGCCAATGCCCACTCCTGCCACGGCCAACGAGCTAGAAGCCTCATCCATCCCAGAGCCTGCGTTGCCAGCCTCATCCATCCCAGAGCCTGCGTTGCCAGCCTCATCCGTCCCAGAGCCTGCGTTGCCAGCCTCATCCGTCCCAGAGCCAGTGTTGCCAGCCTCATCCGCTATTCCTCCAGCAGCTCCACCCACTCCCCCAGAGACTATTCCTCCAGCGGCTCCGCCCACTCCCCCAGAGACTATTCCTCCTGCGGCCCCGCCTCTCCTCCAGAGACCATTCTTCCTGCGGCTCTGCCCAATCCCCCAGAGACTCCTCCTACAGCGGCTCCGCTGTCTGACCCTGTTCCTGTCCTCCCAGGCCTCCTGACCCTGTCTCGGCCCTGCGGCCGCCTCACAGGACTCCTGACGCAGTCACCACCTTGAGGTCATCTCCTTGGTCTCCTTGGTCTCCTGGCCATCCGCCTGATCTGCTCTGGTCTCCCTGGTCTCCTGGCCATCCGCCTAATCTGCTCTGGTTTCCTTGGTCTCCTGGCCATCCACCTGATCTGCTCTGGTCTCCCTGGTCTCCTGGCTGCCTGCCTGATCTGCTCTGGTCTACTTGGTCCTCCAAGCCTGCAGCGTTGCCCTGGCTCTCCATCCCTCCGGCTCCGCCTTGGTTCCAAGCCTCCCTGACTTTGCCTTGTTCCTCTGCTCCCCTTTCCCTTTGTGCCTCCCTGAACTACCTGTTTTCCCCCACACCCCATGGACAATTTGGTTTTTTGTTTTGTTTTTGGAGCGTCTGGAATCCGCTCCTTAAAAGGGGGGCTCTGTCACATATTCTCTGTTTTTGTGCTTTTATTTTGAAATTCTTGTTTAGTTCCTCATTCCTGTTTCCTGTGATTTTGTAGTCCTTTGTAGTTTTTTCATGATAGGTTCTCTCTGATTGTTTCCCCATGTGTTCCTTGTCTTCTCTTGTGTATTTAAGCCCTTGTTTTGTTAATAAAGCTGCGTTCAGATCCTCATTCCTCGCCTGCCTCGTCAAATTTACATAGACAAAGTGGTAGCGGTCAGAGAAATAGGACCTAAACCATGCTAATGCCTGTCCTCAAATGCCAACATAATTCTCAAGCTTATTCAAAAGAATGTCGTGATCTATGGTGTCTAAGGCAGCACTAAGATCTAAAAGCACTAGAAGAGAAATGCAGCGTCTATAATTAGCCAATTCTCCTAGATCAAGCTGTGGTTTCTTTATAAGCAGTTTGATAACTGCCATTTTAAAGTTTCTTGGGACATGCCCTAAGGATAATGAGGAGTTAATAACATTAAGAAGAGGTTATGAGATTACAGAAAACACCTCTTTTAGGAGTTTAGTCAGTATTAAGTCTAACATTCATGTTGTTGATTTTGATGTTTTGATTATTTTTGTTAGCTCTTCCTGACCAATAACAGCGAAGGATTGAAGTTTCTCATAAGGAATGATTTTAGTCTTCTGGGGTGCTGTGGCAGACGGATGCATAATTCCAATTTTGTTTCTGATGATTTCGATTTTATCAGTAAATAAATTCAAAAAGTCGTTATGTAAGACTGGCACAAAATTGTCTGCATCACTTCCGGGAAAGTCAAAGAACTCTGCGAGAACCAATGTCATAAAACTCTCACACAGAGGAGCATCTCCACCTGAGAAAAAACACCCCACTGATTAGGGACCATAAAACTCAAACCACACTCACATCTGCTCTCTCTCTCACCTCAGGTCACTTTAAGGACACCAAAAAATGAAGTTATGACTTATCCTGTTCTATAATGTAAAAGTTTTTTTATCATACATGTTTGGTATCATTCAAGAGGTCTCAGTGCCACTGGTAAAATGGTCTCATTCCCTTTCAGCAAAGTCAAATCACAAGTAAGATTTAAGAACTTAGTACAATACTGTATTCTATCAGGGGCATGACCCCTCCTAGATCCCAGATTCAAGCTGAATGTGTTACTATGTCGGATATGTTTGTCTCTGATATGGCACACTGTGCTATTTACCATATAGCTGCAGTTAAACCATACATAGTACAAAATTCCATGTGACTACCAGTAATTTTACACTATTACCAAACTCTCAGTGGTTTTACACAATTAGCATTAACCTTCAGTAACTTTAAAAAGACTGAAGAAATTCATTAGGCCTTTAAAATTCAAGAACACTCTTTGCACCTTGCATCACCTCTGACTCTGCCCAGCCCCCTTTTCATATTAAAATAGTTTTGCATGAGAATACACCTAGTGACATCTTAACTCAAGAAAATGAGAAAATTGCATTCAATGTCATATTGTAATCGCAAAAGCTCTGCAGCTTGAGCAGAAATATGACCCATGTAAGTATGCGCTTGCAGTTCATTGGATGTGAACAACAATATGTCCATCAAAGGCTTCCAGCCTGACTTGTTGCTGTGCACACACATCTGATACAGGGCCAAATCAAAGTCATGTATTCTCAAAAGTGCAGTGAGATGACAAATATCTCATTCCAGAAAACCTCCAGAGACCAGTAATAAAATATTTTAATTTATACAATTTTTAATATAATATAATAATATTATAATCACATTATAATATGCATTATATTATAATGTCCAAACATGGCCACAGACGGAGAAAGGTTATGCATGACATGCTGATGGATATACTACACATGTATATTTGTAATGACACTGCCAACCGAACAACCTTACAGGCCCTGAAAAATGCTTGCATTTGAATTTCACTGGTTCGCTTATCAGTGCCAAGAGGGAGGGTATACGGTCATTTTTTGCTGGGCATCAATGCTGTAAAGACAGTGGCACATGATAACGTACCAAATCTTCTCTCACTGAGAAGCACCAATTCAAACTAAATCTGATCAGGGGAACCATTCTACTGTGTAGACAATGAAAGATGTGTGTGTAAAATGCTAAACATCAGGCAGAAATTTCACAACCCTGACAGACCACAGAGATCATAGATCATAGATGATCAAACATGTGAATAGCACCCTTAAAAAAATGCTAAGCAGACAACACATCACCAAAAGAGGTGAACTGATTCTTTGACCACAGAGCTTTGTTGAGAACAATAAAAAAAAAAGAAGAAGAAGAAGAAAAAAGAAAGCTATGGGCATCAGCTCATTTGAGCTAATGAGTGGAAGGGTGATTAAAATACTCAGAAAGTTCCCCAGCAGAACTGGAGCCTATATTGCTCTCAACATCAGACTCTCCAGGCTCAACTGCAAGAACAGCTTAAGGTGATACACACTTCAAACTGCACTAAAATATCAGCAGTAATTCAGATCTCACCAAAGATGCTCAGTCCAATTTGATCTCTGAAACTAAAGCATTAGATATTGTAATGGTACATGTTTTTGTAAAGCAAAATACATCTTCTCCCTGATGGCACAAACCATACAGTATGAGACTAAAGCTGTCTGTAACAGTTTGGCTTTGACCATCAGAGGAAAATAAACAAAAAAGTAACACGTCTAAATGCAAATTATTTAAAGGTTCAACATTAACTGTTTTCTCTCTGTGGTTGTTCCCATTTCAGGTTGCAATCTCGTGAGGGACAGATGCCAAAATGTTTCTGATCCCCCTGCTTCAAGCCAGGACAACGGATTGACCATGCAGGGGATGGGTGCGAAGGCAGTCTAAAGGGGCCATTTACACCTCACAGCACTACACAAACAAAAAATAGCTATATGGCCTCCTGGTTTAGCGCCGGAACCAAATTGTGCAACACCAATAGCTCTAGAACAGGTTCCATCCATCTCCCAGACATGAACATACAGAGCACACACTTTCATCACTACACTCTCATGACATCTTTACCTGGTACAGACAGTAAAACTAGCCAGGCTCAACCACTACACATCATGGGACAAAATAATGGCCAAGATTCCGAAAGTACTAATCCACTGAAGATCTGGCCTCCCTCTCACAAACACGACATTACAAACCTGTTTCCATTTAACAGTTATAATTATGGCACACATGACATTCACTATTTACAACTTCCCAACAACTTATTTGAAACACTGTAATGTACATGGGACATGTGCATGGCTACAGTCACACATCAATGATTTAATTACTAATTGCAAGCAAACTTGCCACCGAAATTTTAACATTTACACCTACGTATAAATAAAAACAATTGATTGTTGGTAGCATGGTTGCAAACCAGAAAGCCCCTGGTTTTCAACACATTACTAATAACAATGCAAATGTAATAAGAAGTGGATGATATGAAGTGCAGACACTTCTGTCGATCCACTACACACTTTGAAAATAGACATGCATCATCGATTGTGACTTAGCCAGCAAATCACACACATTGGATAACTTTGAATTAGCACTGTGATTATTATTATATATGTTTGTAACTGTGATTCTACAATCATAGAATTATAATTATTACTATATGCTTAATGATGCATACCACTGGTGAAAATACTAGTTATACTTGTAGTATGTTTCTTTTAATTTATTCAGACCAAGTATCCACTGTAATTATGTATACTGGTGATGAATGTTCATATTACCTTTGTTTCCTTGCCATCTTTTTCTTTAATCCATCCAGATCATGTTTTCCAAATTCAAAATGGGATCACCTTACTGGATACATGACCTTGAAGGGTACTGAGACCTTGTTTACCAGTCGCACATGTTGTTATGAAACTCATAACTATGTTGTTTGTACATGTAACACCTTACAACCTTTTTCTCATAACGACACTAAACTCATAAATGTTCAGTCATTGCATGGCCATTCTGATGCTGTCCAGGTGTCACATACTCAGTGGTGTGTCGTCAATGAGATGAATTCCTTCACTTATGGAGGACTGACCTGTCCTGCCAATCACTCCTTTGCTTGGAGGTAACAGAGGACTTTTCTATGGGTCAGATCAACATCCTAGGGAGGATACCACTGGACACTGAAGTTTCCCCATGGTGGGATGACACACTCTACGAGCACAGCGCACAAGCTGTGGCAGACACAATGGACTTGGCACAAAGAATGATCCTGCAGATGGAATACTACCTCAACCAGGCACAGATAGATACAAATCTGGCCAAAAAGACTGCACAGATCCTCTCCAGTTCCTCTAAACACTCAGCACTGTATTGCTATTGCTGTATTGTACTGCTATTTCAGATGCCTCATCAGATCCGTACGAACATCAACCAACACAGCACTGGCCCTCAGCCCACTGCATCTGCACATGCTTCAACGACTAAGATAAACAATTTTTGACTAAGACCCAGCAGACATTTTACAATGACCCCACCTGGACATTTCTGGAACTGTCCCTGGTGGGGGCCAAGCAGAGGAACTGCAAGACTGGCACAAAATTGTCTGCATCACTTCTGGGAAAGTCAAAGATCTCTGCGAGAACCAACGTAATAAAACTCTCACACAGAGGAGCATCTCCACCTGAGAAAACACACCCCACTGATTAGGGACCATAAAACTCAAACCACACTCACATCTGCTCTCTCTCTCACCTCAGGTCACTTTAAGGACACCAGAAAACTAAGTTATGACTTATCCTGTTCTGTAATGTAAAAGGTTTTTTGAACATACATGTTTGGTTTCATTCAAGAGGTCTCGGTGCAACTGGTAAAACAGTCTCATTCCCTTGCAGCAAAGTCTAATCACAAGTAAGATTTAAGAACTTTAACTATCAGGGGCATGACCACTCCCAGATCTCTCACAGAGACCGGATGCTGTATGCAGATTAGGTGCATTCTTTGTAAACATCAAACGACCTACTCCTTCACAACTTTCAAAGGTCTACTCACAACTCCCTAAATTGTAAACCAAATCCTAAATAACATCAAACATACACATCTGAAACAACAATAGAATCGTTTTGTACTTAAAGAAGGATGGCAGAGGAGCTCAAAGGCTCTGCAGCCAGATGACCCACACAGAAAACATTGTGTGTCGTTTTTTTAAATCTACCAGGGAATCTGTATTCAGATCTCCCACACAATTGCTGTGTGTAATAACTTAAAGGAATCAAGGTCTCTGTATCCAGAAGACCCACACAGAAAACATTGTGTGTAGTTTTCTCTACCATGTATGCAAATCTTATTTCTTATGTTTGGTAAATGTTTAAATGGAATGCAACTTTATTATGCTTGGTTCACTGATAGCTTTGAATTTGATTTATTATTTTAATTGGATTGTTTGAATGTATTACTATTACTTGGTAAAATAATTTGTTATAATGATTCATTCTGAAGGATGGATTTTCGATTAGCTGTTAAGATGTTCGGATTAGCCAGTTTGTCTGCTTCCTGACCTGGGCTCCAGTTAGTCAAATACTATCACTATTAAGACGATGAGCCAAATTACTAGAGAGGAGAGTGGCACCTTCCCTGGAGGGATGGAGTCCATCTCTTTTTAGCAGGTCAGGTCTACCCCAAAAACTCTAACAATTGTCTATAAATCCTTTGCTATTCTTCGGACACCACTCAGACATCCAGTCGTTCAGTGACTCTAATCTACTATAAACCTCGTCACCATGATGAGCAGGGAGGGGGCCAGAGCATATTACAGTGTCTGACATCGTTTTTGCAAGTTCACACACCTCTTTAACATTATCTCTAGTGATCTCCGACTGGCAAAGCTGGACATCGTTAGTGCCGACATGAATAACAATTTTAGAAAATCTACATTTAGCATTAGCCAGCATTTGTAAATTTGATCTGATGTCAGATGCTCTGACACTGGAAATGCATTTTACACAGCTTTAAAAGGGGCTTATCCAATCAGAGTTTAGAATCTAAAATGTCAGTTTTATAAATATACATGCAAATGACAAACTTAAGTTAGTAGAAGGTTAAATATTCATTAATCAGTTTTACAATGTTTTGAATGAAATTCTGCACACACACAAATAAAAAAAAATAAATATTTATCCAATTTGTCAAAATCTGAAACCGTGAGAAAAATTTTGTTTATACTTGGCAAGATAATTGAAAGGCAGGTTTGGATTTGTTCGGCATTGAATGGTTGTGGTCAAAGCTAAGCGCTCCCTAAATCCAACAGCTCAAGTGTTCAGTGGGAAAGCTTTTCTTCTATTGTATGTAGTAAATCAGGCTGAAAATGTTGTATAGAAGTGTGAAATGGATCTTGTAAATAATATGTTATGTCAATTTTGTGAAATAGAGTCATTTGTTGTTTTCTATGAATGAGCAGCCTCTATTTACCCATTGTATAATGTATTACCTATATGTACAGGTGCATCTCAATAAATTAGAATGTCGTGGAAAAGTTCATTTATTTCAGTAATTCAACTCAAATTGTGAAACTCGTGTATTAAATAAATTCAGTGCACACAGACTGAAGTAGTTTAAGTCTTTGGTTCTTTTAATTGTGATGATTTTGGCTCACATTTAACAAAAACCCACCAATTCACTATCTCAAAAAATTAGAATACATCATAAGACCAATAAAAAAAACATTTTTAGTGAATTGTTGGCCTTCTGGAAAGTATGTTCATTTACTGTATATGTACTCAATACTTGGTAGGGGCTCCTTTTGCTTTAATTACTGCCTCAATTCAGCGTGGCATGGAGGTGATCAGTTTGTGGCACTGCTGAGGTGATATGGAAGCCCAGGTTTCTTTGACAGTGGCCTTCAGCTCATCTGCATTTTTTGGTCTCTTGTTTCTCATTTTCCTCTTGACAATACCCCATAGATTCTCTATGGGGTTCAGGTCTGGTGAGTTTGCTGGCCAGTCATGCACACCAACACCATGGTCATTTAACCAACTTTTGGTGCTTTTGGCAGTGTGGGCAGGTGCCAAATCCTGCTGGAAAATGAAATCAGCATCTTTAAAAAGCTGGTCAGCAGAAGGAAGCATGAAGTGCTCCAAAATGTCTTGATAAACGGGTGCAGTGACTTTGGTTTTCAAAAAACACAATGGACCAACACCAGCAGATGACATTGCACCCCAAATCATCACAGACTGTGGAAACTTAACACTGGACTTCAAGCAACTTGGGCTATGAGCTTCTCCACCCTTCCTCCAGACTCTAGGACCTTGGTTTCCAAATGAAATACAAAACTTGCTCTCATCTGAAAAGAGGACTTTGGACCACTGGGCAACAGTCCAGTTCTTCTTCTCCTTAGACCAGGTAAGACACCTCTGACGTTGTCTGTGGTTCAGGAGTGGCTTAACAAGAGGAATACGATAACTGTAGCCAAATTCCTTGACATGTCTGTGTGTGGTGGCTCTTGATGCCTTGACCCCAGCCTCAGTCCATTCCTTGTGAAGTTCACCCAAATTCTTGAATTGATTTTGCTTGACAATCGTAAGGCTGCGGTTCTCTCGGTTGGTTGTGCATCTTTTTCTTCCACACTTTTTCCTTCCACTCAACTTTCTGTTAACATGCTTGGATACAGCACTCTGTGAACAGCCAGCTTCTTTGGCAATGAATGTTTGTGGCTTACCCTCCTTGTGAAGGGTGTCAATGATTGTCTTCTGGACAACTGTCAGATCAGCAGTCTTCCCCATGATTGTGTAGCCTAGTGAACCAAACTGAGAGACCATTTTGAAGGCTCAGGAAACCTTTGCAGGTGTTTTGAGTTGATTAGCTGATTGGCATGTCACCATATTCTAATTTTTTGAGATAGTGAATTGGTGGGTTTTTGTTAAATGTGAGCCAAAATCATCACAATTAAAAGAACCAAAGACTTAAACTACTTCAGTCTGTGTGCATTGAATTTATTTAATACACGAGTTTCACAATTTGAGCCGAATTACTGAAATAAATGAACTTTTCCATGACATTCTAATTTATTGAGATGCACCTGTATATGTATAACCTACATTGTAGAACCAAACACCTGTGTCTGAAAAAGGCCTGAACCATACTCTACGCAAGTACAGAAACACGAACTCTTCTAGCTACATTGTTGTTCCTAAAATGTGTCAGAACACAATTCATAACACAGCACAAGTATGTTGCCACAAGGGGCGTTATAGCGAGCATTAGTGTAAATTTTCAGGTCAACTACTGTCATAGTCGAGCAAAAGTTAAAAGAAATCTTGCTTAACAACTTAAAGTTTATTAAACTGTTGACATCCGGTTTAAAGGCATAGACTTTTGCAGGAACTCTATCGCCCCCTTGAGTACTGAGGTTTGTTACCGCCAGTAATGCTAGAGCGCATGCTGAGAGCCTACAAACTAGGCCAGAAGTTTGCAGCTCTTTACCGGTAGTGGTGAACCTGCACCAAACCTATGGCAACAATGGACAATTTGCTGCAAGTTTGCGATAAAGCTCATTTGCAGCAAGTTTGCGGTAAATTTGGCCATGAACTCTCGATTTTTGTAAGGGCTGCAATATTTTCAAAGAGGTGGGTCCAGTTGTGTTTTCAGAAATCCAATTCTCTGTATTTCCACCTGAGTTTCACATCCTCAGTATGCATGTTACGTAATCCTATCCGTCATACGCTCTGTCAGAAGCTAGCATATTCTTCATTTTTTCCATGTGTCGCTCCGTCGCGCACATGGTCCAGCGCTCGCCTTTCAAAGTATACTCTTTTGACCGCAAGTCCAAACGGACATGTTCTACACATGCGCACTACGACTACTTTGTGATATTTTTTTACACAGTCAACAACAGGCGTATGCATCGACAACGCTCAAAGACATGGACTGTCCACATGTCTAGAAAAACCAGGCTGCATGTGGACAGTCCATGCACACTGTGCTGATGACCAAATTGGGCATATATGGAAAACCGAAGGGTACTTTGTCATTTAGTATGTTAAACAGGTCTGCGCAAATACGTTGACCAAGCTTTCGCATTTGTGAAATTGCATGGAGTAGCCTATGTTTCGGTCATAAGAACAGTTTTCACAATATTTAGTTAATAGTTAGTCATAAAATCTGAGATGCCGTGTATAACCATATTCTCCTCCACAACTGAGAACAAAGGCCTGTTTGACTCATTCTCAATGCACTACAGGATGCAGGCAGTTCACATGAGGGTTATGCAGCTAAAATACTCTGTCCGGAGAGTTTGTGTGTTTTGTGTTGAGCTGGTCTGTGCAGATGCGAGCTGCAGGCGGTCAGATGCATTGGGAGCAGCACCGCGACACAGTAACAACTGTCCTCTTGAGGACATTCACACAAGCAGATGGACATACAGGAACAGGCGTCCCGGCGCCCATCCCCCCGCTCAGTGTTACGTAACACAGTTTCACTCCTTAACGGTTTTTCAATGAGAAAAGGAATTATGAGAGCCAGGCAGACTGAGGAGAATTACATGAGAGCCGATAAGAAAAAAACAAACACATTTTGATTATTGATTTTGGATGTCAGGAGAGGAATATGATTTTGGACAAAGGCAAAACTAGGGAAACAAACAGTGAGAAAGAAGAAAATGTAAATTGCAGTTGAGATTGCACTTCCCTAAATACTCAAATCGGACAAAAACAAGTCCCATTTTATATTTGACTTCAAAATCAAAATAAATAAGAAATATCTGATTCCAGATGGTCATTCGCAATGGGATAATTTAAGAACATAATTGAAAATAATTTAAGTACACAGTGTTGTGTCTTTGCCCTTTCTCCCAATATTTTGAATGCTTTTTAATGTTGTGCTTCATCTTGGAGCTGATTGGTTTGATTTGTGGTACAATGATTTATTTACTGAATTGTGTGCGTGTGTGTGTGTGTGTGTGTGTGTGTGTGTGTGTGTGTGTTTGTGCTCATATTTATTTGAAATAAGTCACATGCTTTCCACACAGTGAGCACAGCAAGAGAATTGACTCAGCCTGTGTGCGCATGTGTCCTTTGGGAATATGGTTGTTAAAACTGAAGACTGAATAGTCGGTGGCTGGCGTTATTGACACAATTAGAGAAACACACTTTGTCTTGTATCTGGCTGTTTGAAAGTGATTTGAGTGGTGCAAACCATGGACAAAAAGAGTTGCAACAAAAATTGTGTGCACAACCAGGAAATAACATATTAGAGTCAGTTCAGTGGCTCTGTTCCAAAAGCCAGTGAACTGCCTACATAGGCAGTATTTTGCTCTAGATGTAAAGGTTGTTCTAAAAGGTTGGCAGCATAATTATGATATTAAGATACCTCGTTTTGACCAAATTCTGAGGTAGTATTTCATGTATCCTACACGGAAAAGACAATCTCAGAATGCATTGCAAGATGGAGGACAAAGTGAGAGAAATGTTGACTATACTCATAATTCACTCAATAACGAAAAGTATCACTTGTAAAGTAGTTAGATCTAATTAAAATGCAGAATTTTTATATTTCAAAAAAGCTATGGTAGAGTGATGTCTTAGCAAACATTTTCCCTCTTGCAAGAGCAAAATGGTATGCTAATTCTAGGAAGCTTCAGGAGTTATGTTCCCGATGAAATCGGAGGTGGGAATACTCAAGTTTTTCCACTTCTGACTCAGTGCATTCCACATGTCACGGTCACATTGCACACCACAAGGTGACGCCATGACTTAACAAGAACATTTTCATGCGCTCACAGAGGACAGAATGGGCCGAGTATGGCTGCTGCGTTGCAAGCTCCTACACAACATAGTAATGTTTTGTTTGTTTTGTTCACAATTCTTATGTTTTTTGTCTTGGATGTTATAGTGCGTATTGTATACTGTACAGTGTATGTTATTATTTGTATACTGTTGAGTGCAATTATGTGTATATCAGATGTTTAAACTGTGTTGTGTTAATTTGATGTTATTGTAAATTGGTATATGTCTCATCACTGTCACGACTGCTATGTTGATCGGAACTGCACCCAAGAATTTCACACACCATTGCACTTGTGTATATGGCTGTGTGACAATAAAGTGATTTGATTTTTGATTTGATTCTTATGACAATTATGACAAAACATAAAAGTCATGAACACAAAATTGCTTGCATTCTTGCATTTTTAAACATTTGTTTTTACATTTCACAAAACCCAGCTCTGCATTATGCTCGTTGGTCACCGGCATCTCGGAAATGACGTCAAATGATGCTGGATCCACAATGATTTCACAAGTCGGATGTCCGACTTCGAGCGCGTTCCAGTCCTTATATTCAAGTACTGTAGATGGTGGAAAAATGCAAGTTCTGTGTTGTCTGGAATGCTTCATTAACCAGTTAAACAGTAATCTATCTACAGTACATGAAAGCTTTGGTAGAGCAACCTCTTAGCAATGCACTTTGCCTCTTGAACAAGGGAAAAATGGCATGCTAATGCTACTTAGCTTTAGAAGTTAACCAGCTAAACAGTGTTCTAATGTTTACATGATTTTGTTTTGATATTTAAAAAATAATGCAATGACAGAGCAACCTCTGAGCAACATTATGTTTATTAGACAAGAGCAAAATAGCATGCTAATGCTAATGCTAGTTAGCTTCAGGAGTTAACCAGCCAAACAGTGCTGTAATGTTCACATGATTTCATTTTGATAATTAAAAAATAATGCAATGAAAGAGCAACCTCTGAGCAACATTTTGTTTATTAGACAGGAGCAAAATGGCATGCTAATGTTACTTAGCTTTTTAAGTTAACCAGACACACAGTGTTATAATGTTTACATGATTTCATTTTGATATTTAAAAAATAATGCAATGACAGAGCAACCTCTGAGCAACATTTTGTTTATTAGACAGGAGCAAAATGGCATGCTAATGTTACTTAGCTTTTTAAGTTAACCAGACACACAGTGTTATAATGTTTACATGATTTCATTTTGATATTTAAAAAATAATGC
Organism: Myxocyprinus asiaticus; assembly: GCF_019703515.2. Taxonomy (NCBI): domain Eukaryota; kingdom Metazoa; phylum Chordata; class Actinopteri; order Cypriniformes; family Catostomidae; genus Myxocyprinus; species Myxocyprinus asiaticus. The sequence goes on from NC_059354.1 coordinate 50,368,334, forward strand.
AATGACAGAGCAACCTCTGAGCAACATTTTGATTATTAGACAAGAGCAAATGGCATGCTAATGCTAGTTAGCTGCAGGGGGTAACCAGCCAAACAGTGTTGTAATGTTCACATGATTTCGTTTTGATATTTAAAAAATAATGCAATGTCAGGCAACCTCTGAGCAACATTTTGTTTAAATCAAATCAAAATCAAATCAAATCAAATCACTTTTATTGTCACACGGCCATATACACAAGTGCAATGGTGTGTGAAATACTTGAGTGCAGTTCCGATCAACATAGCAGTCGTGACAGTGATGAGACATGGTTTATTAGACAAGAGCAAAATGGCATGCTAATGCTAATGCTTGTTAGCTTCAAGGGTTAATCAGCCAAACAGTGTTGTAATGTTCACATGATTTCATTTTGATATTTAAAAAATAATGCAAAGACAGAGCAACCTCTGAGCAACATTTTGTTTACTAAACAATATCAAAATGGCATGCTAATGCTAGTTAGCTTTGGAAGTTAACCAGCTAACCAGTGCTTGAATGATTTCACATAGGCCTAGTATCGTATCCACTATCTGTTGAACACTTGGAGGTCAGCATGGCAGTGTGTACTGCTGCCTCTGTGATCAAACCTCCCACTCAGATCAGGATGTGGTCATGTTGAGCTTTCGAAATAACTCTACTAATTCTGCCTCCGCTCCTTTTAAAGGCAAAGACAGCGAGAGGCATTGTGCTTTTTTCTCATTGTTACGAACATACGATTGTTCTACATTCAGTAATTCAATCTGGCTCTTGATGCATCATCAGTTCTTAAATTACAGAGTATAATGGGAACAACCCTGTTTATGGAGAGTTTCGTGCATAGCTGCTTTGGACTTTTTATTTTATTCATTCTCAATGAATTCCCCCCATAGGAGAAACAATCGAGATATTAAAGAGATCTCCTTTGTGATTTTGCTCTCATGGATGATTTCTTTTTAGTAGACTGTTTTAATTACTCCCGAGAGACTCATTAGCACGAGACTGGCGAGGATTTCAAGGTGCTCGTCTTAAATGTCAAGTATGAAAAGGAAAAAATAATATGGCCTTCCTGCTCTGCTTCCTTAAACTCACAATGGTTAATAATTTTAGATTCAGTCAGATTCCTTTCCTGTGTGACTTTAAACCTGCTGATGGCCTCTCACTGAAAATCTCCTCATACTTCCTCATAGCAGCAGAAAGAATGTTAAACAGAGAGCGGCCTCTAGTGATTGTCAGGTGTACATCTGCTAGATTAGTCTGGTAAAATTCCATTACCAATGACCCACTACTGACAGCAGTTCCAGCATCTACCAGCAGGGGAATACAGGGATAAACTATTTCCTGACCTCCTGGTCTGAGTGCAGCTTGAGAAAATGTGTAAGGGCCAAAAACTTTTGCTGACTGCTGACCCCTTGTGGATGAATTGTAGTCATACAGGAGAAATATTCAGGGTAAAAAAAAATATTTTGTGGTCAAGTAAATATAGCAGAAAAGATTAAGTACTTTCTACATTGAATAAGTTGATTTAAGTGTGAACTTGAGAATATTAAGTATATTTTAAACTATTTTAAAATTAAGTAAATAGCATTTATTATGGTTTGTTGTTTTTAACAATGTGTCATGCATTACTACGAAAGTAGAAAACAAGTTTAATCCAGGGCGTGCTGAGTGACTCCAGCCAGGCTTCCTAAGCAACCAAATTGGCCCGGTTGCTAGGGAGGGTAGAGTCACTTTGGGGTAACCTCCTCACGGTCGCTATAATGTGGTTCTTGCTCTCAGTGGAGCACGTGGTGAGTTGTGCGTGGATGCCACAGAGAATAGCGTGAAGCCTCCACATGCTCTATGTCTCCGCGGTAATGCGCTCAACAAGCCGCGTGATAAGATGCGTGGATTGATGGACTCAGACGTGGAGTCAACTGAGATTCTTCCTCCGCCACCTGGATTGAGTCACTATGCCACCACGAGTGTGTTGACACTTAGCAGGTTTGGGTCGATTAAAACGAACTCTGTTGCGATTGCTCTGTTAGTGCGGTTCATTTGAACAAGTGTGAACGCTGCCATCCGAACCTTGGTGTGCACCAAACAAGCAGACCGAGACCACCTGAATAGTGGGTCTCGGTCCGCTTCCAAACGAACTCTGGTATATGAATGCAGCATGGACCAAAGACATCTAAACGGACCAATAACAGGAAGTAATTTGCCTAATACTGACCTCAAGCATACCTGGTTCTTCTCATCATTGGAGCTATGTTGCCCATTTCAGTTCGGTACAGGCGTTGGAACCGCTGTCAGCCATCCTTGCAGCATATCTTCATTTGTGTGTGCAACGGAGGAATTCCTGGTGCTGTTTTGACTCCTTTACACATTTTATTAGCTCTTCATTTGTTCTCAGCTGGTAAAAATACCACCATATATACATACATAAATCCAACGAGCGCATTTCGCCCATCACCCAGCATTGTTTTGGATGTTCGGCAAGTTCCGTCGCAAAATATACGTCATAAAAGCTGTCCAATCAGGTTGTGATTTTTCCTGATGCCTTTAGTTTTGTATCTTTAGGTTCGGTGTTAAAAATGCCAGTGTGAACGCTAAGCGAACCAGGACTAAATGTATCGTTTTCATTTTTGGTCTGGACCAAGAAAACCAAGAGAAACGAACTACAAGTGCGAACACACCCTTAGAGTGCATTGGGAATTGGGCATTCCAAATTGGGGAGAAAAGAAAAGGAAAAAAAAGCTAGTTTACAGTTTGATGTTTAGATCTGCTTCATTCTACAATTCCCTGTTGATGTTGTCACAATGTGATTCCTACTGCAGTGGGTTGATAGCAAAGATCAAGCGTTTGATCCCACATGAGCTTGACCTTTGAACTGGTGAGCTACTAATGTCACCACTTTATTCTGCTCCATTAGCGCTGCATAGCACTTAACCAGACATTAGAGAAACTGGCCCTGAATTTCACTTTCACTTGATATTAAATCTGCCTATTAAATAACAAGTAACACATAATAAACTCTGATGATGGATATTAAATGCCTAAACATATCTGGGTCACATTTCACCCCAAAATCTTTAGAAAAAATATAGGTAATTATATTTTGCATAACCAAAATGAAGCCCATGTTAGGACTAATAAATGGTTTTGCAAATTGGCGTTATTTACATGCCAACTAAGCACATTTTTTCAGCATATATTCTCATCATAGAAAAGTTTACAATTACAAGGAAAGCACATTAGACAAACAACACTAGATGACAGCAATAAACAACCAAGGAAAAAATGTAAAAAATAAACATTGCAAATATAAAACAAAAATAAAGAAAATGATGAGGAATCTACCTCTCAATTAAAAAAATAAAATAAAACATGGCTCGTTTTATACTAAGTGTCTTTAACTACTATGTACTGAAGCATTTGATACAATGTACTTATTATGTAAATACATGTTGTTGCATTGTATTTACATTTAAAGTACCTGCATTTATTTACATCTGTAAGTACACGGTTAACTGTAACCCTAAACCTCCCCTAACCCTACTCCTAACCCGTACCTCAATCTCAGTAGCAGCAAATGTGGATCTTATGAGAATTTTGCAGAACAACATGTAGTCACACAATAATTGCATTGCATTGTATGTATTTTAATGTTAGTACATAGTAGTTAAAGACACCTAATATAAAATGGGACCAAAAAAGAACAAACTCCCTACACTTTCAGGACTCAGGCATTACGGCAACCTTTTTCTTAGCATATCTTAGTTTAAAAACAGTTTTTATTCCAAACACAAAGCATGTTCTGCATCTGGAATATCTAACATAAGAGAATACATCCAAATAGAAAATGTTGTCCCTTTGATGTTTCAGTTTCACAGGTGTCGGGTAGCTGCATATTTCTGCAATCTAAAAACATTTCAGACTCTGGGACAAACTCAAGCTTGTTGCACTGAAAATAATGTGCTCTCTGACAGCTAGAGCAGCTCCGAGTCTGTCTCTGCCTCCAAGGAGCGGACGAACATCCTGTCTGACAAAGAAACGTTAGAACTGTGACTGCAGGATGTTTAAAGAAGAAACCTGCAGATACATGTGCACTTTCCTTCCTGTACACCTCACCAGATGCTTTTAAAGGTGTGGAGAATTTTATTGATGGAAATATGATCCATGATGTCACCTGTTAAAGAGATGAAAGTTCTGTTATGATTTACTCACCCTCATGTCGTTACAAACCCAGCTATTTTGTAAATGTCAAGCTCAAAAAACAACCATAACGGTACTATAAAATGAGTCCATCCGATATATATATATCAAGTCTTCTGAAGATACAATCAGTTTGTGTGTGGAACAGACTGAAATCTAAGTCGTTATTCATTGCAAATAACTTGCTACATTGAGTTTGGTAACGCAATACGTGAGAACCAAACGGTTGTCATCACACTTTTCACTTCCAGTCCAACTTTTATTGAAAATGAATGACTGAAAATGAAATCACTGTCAGCTATGACCACGGCATTAAAAAATATCCATCGAGAAAACCAACTGACCGGGCTCACTGGCTAAAAATGCAACAGAAACCTCATTTGAGGGACAGAAATGTGTGAGGCCTGTCAGCCCTGAGCAGATGTTAGTCTTCGTTCAAGGGTGCAGAGCCATAAAAAAGTTTTAAGTCTTTAAGTCTTTAAGTCTTGAGACTTAATAATTATGAGAAGCACTTCAAAGAACGTTCCAGCTGGTGATAACAAGCCCAAACAAGATCTTTGCAGTTAACCAAAGAGAAAACACAGGCAAATAGAACCTAAGACAACCAGGACTGTTTGAGGAAGAATGTGAAATAAAATGTGCATGAAACTGGAAATTCATTTAGCGTGAAGCTATGGTCAAGTGGGTGGATGAATACGCAGGAAGCTGAATTGTAGGGTACAATAAAGCTAAAGGCCCCCCTTAAGGAAAATGGGCTTTTTTCTAGTCACAAAGTGCATCCGGATTGTAAACATTCATGTCATTTTATTGGCAACATAATTTGTGTGAACAGAAATAGAGTGTGCGAGGAGGCCTTTTACCTGACACTTTTTAACTTAAGCAAATCATTTTGAGACAGAAAGATGCCTTTTGGAGTAACAATTGAAGGTAATGCATCTTCCTATTTATTTCAATTACATTTGGCATTTCATGTAAACAAATGGATCTCCATTATGATTGGATCAGTCAATGTGAGCCCACTTTGAACATTCTTCATAACAAATCTATTCGCCCCACTTAAGAAAAAGGGGTTTTATGGGGGTCTTTAGCACCTGCAACAACCCCAAATACTATCCTTTCACTTATTGAGCATTTATTAAAAAACTGTTGATTTCATCACCTTGAACACAACTGATAATGACAAATACGTATTCTGTCTCAAAATAAATGTAATAATATCAGTGATTTCACCGTGTAACACATTTTATTGTATTTTTTTTGGTTCCTGGGTAGTAAGTGTTATTTCCGATATTTCGGCATGCCTGTCGGGAATCAAGACAAACCCTAGGCACCTCATTTCACCTGCGAGCACTGCAAAAAAACTCGAAGGTAAGATGGACAATTGTTACTCTGAATTTTATGGTATAAAATTTGTTCATTTTTAAAATTGTAAAAGTTTTTAATTTTAAAATGTTTTACAATTTTCACTGTTATTGAAAATATATATCATATATGAAAAATGTTGTGAGAATCTCTTACACATTAGTCATGAGTGAAATAAATGTATTTTTGTAGGATGGTACAGAGGGGAAAAGAGAGCCATGAAGTTCGCTATCCCAAGAATTTTGTGGGAACCCACTGACCACTCAAGCAACTGCTGCTTCTGCATGGTGGACCCTTCCAAACGTCGGACTGGCAAGAATGCACCCGCTATCACGTATCCGGACCTTCCTTCATCCATCACTCCGGTGCCCACTGCCATGAGCTCCCCGTACCCACTCCTCCGGAGAGAGAGCAGCCATCTTTAGAAGAGAGCAGCAAGTCAGAGAGCGAGGAAGACGTTGTAGATCCAGATGACAATTTCAGAGGTGGAGCTGAGGAGAGAAACCCATACTACCCCAACCAAAAACACCTCAACGACTTGATTAGAGATCTTGGTCTCACCAAGTCCAATGCCGAGCTTTTGACGTCTAGGCTCAAGCAGTGGAACTTGTTGGATGAAAGTGTGCAAGTCGCAGATCAGAGGAAGCGTCACCAAACTTTTTCCAGCTTCTTCACCCGTCAAGATGGGCTCTGCTTCTGCCACAATGTGACCAGTCTGTTGGAGGGAATCGGAATCGCCTGTAACCAGAATGAGTGGCGCCTCTTCATTGATAGCTCATCCAGGAGCCTCAAAGCCGTGCTGCTCCATAATGGTAACAAGTACCCGTCTCTTCCCCTGACTCACTCGGTGCACCTCAAAGAGGATTACAACAGCATCAAGACCTTGCTGGACGCCTTGAAGTATGATGAGTAAATTTGGGGGCTGATTCGTGAAAGTGATTTACAGTATAATCATAAATCTCGAAAAACTACTCACTCACTTCAAAAAGAGTAGGGGTGTAACCCTGGTGTCCTGGCCAAATTCCCCCCCATTGGCCCTTCTCAATCATGGCCTCCTAATAATCCCCCTCCATTAATTGGCTCTATAACTCTACTCTCTCCTCTCCACCAATAGCTGGTGTGTGGTGAGTGTACTGGCGCACTATAGCTGCCGTCACATCATACAGGTGGATGCTGCACACTGGTCGTGGTCGAGGAGAGTCCCCCGTTCACTGTGTAAAGTGCTTTGAGTGTAGTGTCAGAACAAAGTGCTATATAAATGTAACATTCATATATTGACATTATTGAACTTAGTTTAGAGAAATCAGTTGAGAAAAAATGTATTCTATATATCAGAGAATAAACAGGCATAATTAATTAGTCCAACATTTTCATGTGATTATTTATATCTATGTGTTGTCACAAAACTTTGAGAAATGAAAACTTGTTGGACAAATGAAAGTCCTCTAATGTCTGACTGTGTTCAATCTCTTTAATTTCAATTAAAGTCAAATTAACACATAGAGTACTGTATAAATTAAAAAGGAGCCCCAACTGTTTTTTTGGGGGGGTGGGTTTGGGGGGGTCTGTAAGTGAGATGTATTGCCATCAATCAAGACGTCATGGATTAAGTTTCAGAGAGAAGAAGCCTTAGAAACCCCTTTATGAAGAGAGAGAGAGAGAGAGACGAGAGAGAGAGAGAGAGAGAGACAGAGACAGAGAAAGAGAGAGAGACACGAGAGAAAGAGAGAGAGAGAGATGTAAGAGATTTTGATTTTCAAAAACCCTTTTTATTACAATATTTACATATCACAAACCAATAACACAAAATTATCAAACAATACCCATTTTAAAAAACAATAAAATCATCCTAACCAAAAGGGGAAAAACAACTCTTCTTCAACAATTTCACAAATGATCCCATTTAAGCACCAAATTGCCTCAAAAGATAAAAGGTCATGCATTAATCTATAAAAATGATAATCAATCAAATTTCTAGATTTTACTAATTTTACAAAAACAGCTTCTATACCACTTAAAACATTTTGTTCAATTTTCTCTTTCCTTGTGGTATATATTGCCATTTTTGCTTGACCTAACAAGAAATTCAACAATTGAGACTTCTGACGATGATTTTTCACATATTTAAAACCACAAATAAACACTTTCATCGAAGAAATTACATCAAAAGAAATAAAAAACTTCTTCAAGATATTAAATAAAGGTTTTAACCTTTCACAATGCATAACGCATGAAAAATCTCTTTTTGTAAGCAAAAAGGACAACCTTCAGTAATGTCAGAATTTATCAATGAAACAAAAGCATTGACTGCAATGGCACCATGCAACACTCTCCACTGTAAATCCCCAGTTTTTTTGACTAATGGTGATTTATATAACGCTCTCCATTCAGGTTTTTCATTTACATCAAGATTAAGTACATTTCGCCATGGTGTATCGCACTTGTTATTCAAAGATGTTTTATTAAACACTTTTACACAACTCTTATACATATCTTTACCAAGTGCAAAATTTGGACCCACAATTATTAAATCTTTATAATTTAACAACATGCTATTGCACTCACCCAAACTGGGAGATAGACTCAAATTCGGAAAAGGATCTTTACAATCGGGATTAATAGACCCTTTGAATATTGATCCAACAGTTCTGTTTCTTCTCCAGTGAGGGCTGATCTCCATTTTTCAGTTGCTTTTGTCACTATTCGGTATGATTTGATACCTAAACGCTCAGCAATTGCATTCACATCTTTAAAAGCAGAACCTGCTATTTGATGTAAGTGTCCGATTGTTGTTAACTTGGCATTACACAAAGTCCTTTCCGATATAGCAAACGACATCTCACGAGATAAGTCCAATCGTGAGCCAATGGCCAATGGTTCTTGTAGTAACCAAAACAGGGAAGATACATTGTTTCCCTGCTTGTTTTAAATAAAGACCAGACTTTAAACAAGTTGCGATAAAAGACTGGAGAATCACATAGTTTTAGTCTTTGAGGATCCAACCAGAATAAAGCTTTATCCAGTCCTAATCCTTCAATACTTCGAAGAATTGCACAGGCAGCACCCATCCAACTTGACTCTTCAGAGCACCTTAAAAGTCTTTGTACATATTGCAGACAAAACGCAGCCATTCTGCTCTGCAAGTGTATCAGACCAAGTCCCCCTTCATCTTTAGATAGGTACAAAACACTTTTTGGTACCCAATGCAGTCTGTCCCAGAAAAAGTCAATTAAAATCGACTGGCTCCTCATTAATACTTCAACTGGGGGATCTATGCAGGCTAAGCAGTGCCAAAGTGCAGAGACTACCAGATTATTAATAATCAAGATACGTCCTTTATAAGACATTTTACAAATAATTTCATCTCCTAAAAAAAACCCTAGATGTTTGAATCCATCTCTGGTCCATTTTTACCCATCAGGAAGCCTTGGTTCAGCTTTTAACCATTTTCCAACTAATATGGCTTCACTTTTTTTCCAGTTCACCTTTGCAGAAGACAGAGTTTTAAAATCATCAAAAATCTTCAACATCACTCTGACATCATTAGATTCACTGATTAAAACAATAACATCATCAGCGTAAGCTGATATTTTAAAAGTATTACAATTTGGCATACACAGTCCACGCACATTAGTTCTTAGTTTGTTTAACAAGGGTTCTATGGCTAAGGTATACAACATGCCTGACAATGCACAGCCTTGTCTTACATCCCTATACACCCTAAAATGAGAGCATAAGTCACCATTAATCTTTAATATACTCTCAATGCCACAATACATAACTTTTACCATAGAAATAAAATCAGAATTAAATCCAAAGGCTTCTAAAACACTCCATAAATAAATATGTTCGACTCTGTCGAAAGCCTTCTCTTGATCAATTGATATCAATCCAAAATCTAAATCAAAATGTTTTCCACACTCTAAAATGTCTCTAATAAAAGAGACATTATCAAAAATTCTTCTTCCTGGCACACAATATGACTGATCTGGATGAACAATGGATTCAAGAACTTCACCTAATCTAATTGCTAAGGCTTTAGAGAGTATTTTATAGTCATTGCATAATAAACTTACTGGCCTCCAATTTTAATATCGTTTAAATCTCCTTTTTTTGGTAATAGAGTAATAATTGCTCTAAGGCAGCTTTGTGGCAGTTGTCCATTTACCAAGCTCTCATTAAAAACTGCTACCAATTATGGACCCACCTCTAACCAAAAAGATTTATAAAAATCTACCGTAATTCCATCAATGCCTGGTGCTTTTCCACTCTCCCTTCTTTTAAGGATGTAAAAATACCACCAATCTCTACACCACTCTCAACTAGCAAGTTCGCTAAATCAATCGTCTTAACAAACAGAACATTAGTGTTATTCATCCGTGACGCTGATAGAAAATTTTCATGTCCAACAACTACACTTACCGCTAAAACACACTCCTCTACGTTTGCAGCAGTATCAATTTTCACCCCATGGCATCTTGTCAGAAATTCTAAACTCTCCGCACCTGGAGCGGCCATACTCCCAGTACACAGACTGGGAGTATAAAAAAAATTAAAAAAACTCCCTTAAACAACCACTTTTCTCTTACTGATACTACCAAAAAAAACAAAACAACTACTAAACACAATTAACAGAGATAGAAAAAGAGAACACTCGTACCTTACTCTGCAGTCAAGCACTCTTCATCCACGCTCCACACTCAATCAACGCATGCGCACACACAGAGAGAGAGAGAGAGAGATGAGAGAAAGAGAGAGAGAGAGAGAGACGAGAGAGAGAGAGAGACAGACCTTAATGTACTTCAGTCACAGTATTTTTATTTCCTTATGTTCATAATGTCTTGTTAAATGATTATTTTATTTTATATTGTATAAGGTATATTGTTATTATAGTTTTTATTTTATTTTATTCATTACCTGGCACCTTATTTTAATTCTATTTTTATTGTTATTTGTTACTGTTTTATCGTTATTATTTGTCTTGTTATTATCTGCTTTGTGTATTAATGCTTTGGCAATATTGTATGTAAACACAATCGTGCCAATAAAGTACTTTAAAACTGAAAAAACTGAATTGAATTGAGAGAGAGACAGACGAGAGAGAGAGGGAGAGAGAGAGAGAGGGAGGGAGAGAGATGAGAGAAAGAGAGAGAGAGAGAAAGATGAGAGAGAGAGACAGACAGATGAGATCGAGACAGACAAGAGAGAGAGAGAGAGAGAGAGATAGAGAGAGAGAGACAAGAGTGAGAGAGACAGACAAAGAGAGAGAGAGAGAGAGAGAGAGAGACAGACGAGAGAGAGAGGCAGACGAGAGAGAGAAGGTGTGTGTGTGTGTGTGTGTGTGAGAGAGAGAGAGAGAGAGAGAGAGAGAGAGAGAGAGATCTGCAATCTGCAGACTCCTCAGAGTTTGGTTTGGATTCTTTGCTAAACACTTGCAGGAATCAAACTACAAGAAGAACACAACTGTCAAAGAGATTGTGGGATTGTTTCTCAAATATGAAATATTTCACTTGGATTAGTGCTCTCTCATTCCTGTTATACTTTTCATTGGGGACAGCAGATTACAGGTAAGAGACCTTATCCTAATACTGTAAATCTTAAACATCTTGTGCTGTGGAGAACACGTTTGCATTTCTATCTTTCAAAGCACCCCAAGGCAAAGTTTAATAGCTCATATAGAGACTTTATGGAGTTCTCAATTGTGTTTCTTTAAATGATCAACATAATTTACCCTTGAATTCCTGAGGAGAAATAAAATGTCACAAATGAGTCAAAGGTCGAAATGAATGTGGATATCATAGCTCAGATAATTTGCTCTTGGGAGAATTTGATAATAAATGTTTGAGTTCATATTGAGATCTCTATGCTTTGATTGCAAATCTGAGCACAGTTTGAGACATTGTTGAGACCAGCAAAACTCTCAATTTGCTCCATTTAATCTCATTGCTATTTAGAAGAAACACTTGCAGTATTAAAAAGATCTTGTTTGCGATTTATCTTTTGATTTTAATGTAGTTTCAGCTACAGATAGACCTAGGATAGAATATCATGAAATATATCAAATATTAGATATCAAACAGCGGAACAATTTTGCAAGCACATTTCAAATATTTGTGGCATTTTTTGTCTCTTTGAATGGTATTTTTATCCTACGCTCTGGTTACTTTCTGGGCCGTGGGATTTACAAAGTGAGTTGTTGTTGTTGTGGTGGTGTGTCAGCACACTGAAGATGTTGGTTGTGAGCATCTTATTTTGGCAAACTGTTAAATAGCAGAGCCACCTGTTCACACCAAATGAGTGTCTCCCATTTGCTTACGAACTGTTCTGTAGGGACAGTTTATTTACGTCGGTTCACAGATTCCCTCAGACGCTCTGGAGCCCAAACCAAATTTAGGTGCCAACATGAGAAGACATCTGGAGCATTGAATTAGGAACCAGAGGAGAGAGGATGTTGGTAAAACACCCAAAGAAATGTCACAGATAGTGTTAACAGGGCCTAAAGGAATGGTTCACCCAAAAATTAAAATTCCGTCATTATTTACGCACCTTCCAGACTGATCTCACTGTGAATTCGGCGACAGTAGTCCGAAAGTTCTCGGACAGTGATTACTGAAATTTGAACCACTGCCCCCAGTGGCTGAAGCTGGAAGTGTTGTTGAACATATGGGCAAGTGTGAGGTGAAAACTTTTTACCCAGTCCGATGCATCGCAATCTTTATTTGAGCGATCTCAGTATCGATTCTTAAATACCAAGATCGATCTTTTCCACTACAATGAGAGTAAATTATTCACATATGTGTCCAAATTTCGAGCTACGCAACAAATATCTGTGGATAAATATAATAAGTGAATGAGAATAAATGTTTAGATTTCATTCACTTCACTCACTGAGTAGTATATTGGCTAAGAAGAATTTCAGCATCCTTTGGTTTGACTCATTCTGTGTGTCCAACGACGAGATCCACGCAATCCATTTGTCATTGAATAATGTCTCTTTTAATACCCTTTCTTTTACAGTCAGTTGCTGATCAAAAACAACAAAACATAAGCATTTAATTCTAATCACAAACTGCACGGTTGAGTTAAAGAAGCACTTCGAGTCCTCTCTCGTTAATATGCGCACATTTACAAAACTGCCGGTTTTCTTAAAGAGACAGTACCAATTTTGTGTACCAGCGTGAACTGACTTGTTCTAGAAATGAATGTTAATACTTGTAAATAGTATAAATTATGCATTAAACAATAAACATGTAACTAAATATAATACCACAAAATATAATATTATATTTACTGATGGAATACAAAGATTTGTACATTTTTAAAAAGCTAAAATATGACAAAAATAATGAAAAATTCACATAAAATATAATTATTACAATTAACATTTCATAATGTACATAGTTAGAAGGTCCCATGTGTAATTAAAAGTATTAGCTGGGAGAGAATTTCTTTCTTTTGTAAGTATAATAGACATTAAAACTTAAATTTACCAATATGAACTGATAATGAATGAAATTGAAATCGGAATTGAATCGAAAGCTTGGGAATCAAATTGAATCGGTAAATCTATATCAATATGCAACCTTCGAATCATGCTCACCATTGTTATGTGAATGCGTTTACTTCCACGGGACCAAAACCCGTATCTCGGAGGTTGGTTGCACAATGCGCTATTAATCGTGCCACGGGAAAAGGTAAACACATTTGAATTCATGCTAAATGTAATGAAATGGAAGATGCGGCGTTTCAGAAATTCGGCTGATTGGGGTTGATGTCAGGGCACATGTATTTCAAGCAGCAACATTGCGATTTTGCATGGAAGACAAAAGGAGAATTGAGAAGAATCTTGTCTTTTTTGAAGATTCTTCAAAGATTCTCCATGCTGGCTTGTAATCAAGTCAAGTCAAATTTATTTGTATAGCACCTTTTACAACAGTACATGAAATTATGCTATTACAGAAAATGAATGAATATAATGCCAATATTAGTTATTTATGTTTAGAACTATTAGTGGTTAAAATTAGTAAACTAAGTAAGTGTTGTGGGTCAATGATTAAACAAAATGATTTTATATGAACTATAAGTTTTAGTGTTAAAGTCCTTGAAGTCATCCCGAATTAACTGAGGAAATACATGTAGATGCATTGTCCTTTAATTTGGGCCGATGAAGGCATTTGTTAGTGGTTAATTCATTTTCTATGTAGTTTAAGAGAGTGATGTCCCTCCTTTGAACAAGTTGATATAGGTATCATTCAGTGAGGAGCATCGCAGTCTGCCTGGAAGCTGATGGCAGGTAATTTTGGTGAACTCCATCCTGAGCCCATGCTTCAGACAGTGGCTCATGAAGAATCCCATGTCTTTGAGTTTGCATCAGTTCATCCTCTGTCTTAGTAGACTGAAGTGAAGTCTGGCTGGCACATGCTGCAGTTGGTCATCATCACTCAGCGACACAGTGGGAATCAGACATCAGGAAGTGTTTTCGGTTCCGGCAGACCCAACTAAAGCAGCATAGCTATGAATTGAGGGATAAAATTAAGTGTATATCTGGCTGAATAGATGAGTCTTTAGTCTAGACTTAAACTGAGAGAGTGTGTCTGAGTCCCGAACCCTGCTAGGAAGACTCCATAGTTTAGAAGCCAAATATAAAAATGATCTCCCTCCTTTTGTGGATTTTGATATTCTCGGTATTGTTAACAGGCCGGAGTTTTGGATTGTAGCGTGATAGAAGGTCACTTAAGTACTTTGGAGCTAGACCATTCAAAACTTTGTAAGTAATTAACAGAATTTTAAAATTAATATGAAATTTAACAGGTAGCCAATGTAATGGCGATAAAATGGGGCTGATATGATCGTATATCTTGGTTCTAGTTAGCACTCTCGCTACTGCATTTTGAACCAACTGAAGTTTATTTATTGAACTTGCTGGACATCCACCTAGTAATGCATTACAATAATCTAGTCTTGAGGTCATGAACGCATGAATTAGTTGTAATGACATGTGGGCAAGTAAATAATCGAGTTTGCATTTTTTGGGCGAACTGTTCTTTTAATAATGTAAGGGAATTGTCAAAATGTCTTCATGTGTTCCAAAATAAGATAAACAACACCTGATTTAAACTTGTTCTACTGTCAAATCTCAAAGCTTAAATCTCTAATGCATGACACCAGCTTGAGAGAACTGAACCAGCTCACATTCCATGATCTGCTGTTGAGATGTGCGATTGCTATGAATAGTTCAAAGTTTAATTATAGCAGAAATGTGGTGAAGGAGAATTTAGAAGTTCCTGTAGAGGCATCTGTCAAACACTTGAACATATCATGTATACAGAGGAGATGCTAGTGGTTCCTCATACTGACCTATGTCCTATCTGTTCAAATCTCCACCGTATTAAGAATGTGTCTTCTTGTTTGTTTCTCTGGTTTTGCTGTTTTTACAGCTGTAATTAGCACAGACAAGTCTGAGCATTAGTGGGGCCCTATGAGATGTGTTTTATTTATTTTTCCAAATGCCGTTGTATTTTTTCCATAAATTATCTGTTCAACAGTTTAATTAAATTTTATCATCAAAATGTGTCTAAGCAAATTATTTAATTAAAACTTTAGTCAAATGAATTTAGAATTATGATTGATTTATTATTGTCATCATTATTATTATTATTTATTGTTCCAACATTTTTTCCCCATTTAAATCAAGCTTTCATTTTGGCAGAAGCTTTTATTTTGGAGTAAAGCCCTTTCTGTTTCTGTGTGTTTTTGACGGTAGCTTCTCACCTCAGGAAAATAAGTTTCCCACATGGCAAAAGCCTGCGATTTAAATAAATAAATGCAAAGTCAGTGTGTGCTGCATGCTTCAAAGTGAATGAGCACTCTGCTGTCTGTCATCTACTACACACAAATATGCACGTCGTGCTTATGATGATGTGTTTTTAGTGTATGAGCAGCCGGCTTCATGCATTTACTTAGAAGTGCACAGTACATGCAGACTGTTATTTATTTAATTAAATCACAGCCCTTTTGGTTTAATAATCACACTAATTAAAATGATGGTGAGTAAAGATGCTGACTACCACCCCTGGAGTCACGAGTTCGAATCCTGGGCATGCTTAGTGACTCTAACCAGATCTCCTAAGCAACCAAATTGGCCCGGTTGCTAGGGAGGGTAGAGTCACATGGGGTAACCTCCTCATGGTCACTATAATGTGGTTCGCTCTCGGTGGGGCGTGTGGTGAGTTGTGCGTGGATGTCGCGGAGAATAGCGTGAAGCCTCAACACGAGCTATGTCTCTGCGGTAACACGCTCAACAAGCCACGTGATTAGATGCGCGGATTGACATCTCAGGTGTGGAGGCAATTGAGATTCGTCCTCTGCCACCCAGATTGAGGTGAGTCACTACGTCACCACGAGGACCTAGAGCGCATTGGGAATTGGGCATTCCAAATTGGGAAGAAAAAAAGGGGAGAAAAAAAATCTTATTTTTTTATTTTAATTCAATAAATTGTGCATCGTCTAGGGGGTCCCTGGAAAATGTCAGAGAAAGCTAAAAAAGTAGTCATAAATGTAAAAAAAGACTATATTTTACTGAATTTTACATTATTGCCATTTAAGTTTAATCTAAATGTTTCTCTTTAGGTTTATACCTTTAACATTACTCAAATATTTAAGTAGGTATTGCTGCAGCCCGGAGATCTCCAAACAGGGCCAAAACTCCAAAAGAGGGTGGGGTACCTCCAGAAAGTGGATGGAGTTACTTTAGTAGGGGGTTGGGCCAACTCCAAAAGGGGGCGACACTTCCACACTCAGTTTGGGTTAGGCTTGCTGGTTATGCTGGTAAAGAAGCCTGATGGGGATGCCAGCACACCAACATCCCATTCTCTGGACCAGTAGCTCTTGCCCCTTTTTGGATACGCTCCAGATAACCTTTTAAAAATTTCTGATTAAAATATTTAGCAACATTTATGTATTTTAGGAAGGGGGTCCCTTGCAAGGCAATAATCACATTTAGGGATCCTTAGACTGGCATGCTGGTGTAACGGTAGCCAGCTGGTACGTGTTAGCTGTGCAGTGTGTAAACCTCATTCTCCTGGCCTTAAGAGATGCATTAGCAACTGAAGCTAGAGGCCATGGCTTTATAGCCTCCTTGTTAATGTAACCGGTCCTGTTCGACCCACTCCAAGTGGGATTCGAACCGGGGTCTGTGGCATGGAAGGCGGGCGTGCTAACAAGGAGGCTAAATGCTACAGCCTCTAGTGTCAGTCACTAGTGCGCCTCTTGAGGCCAGGGGAGTGAGGTATAAACATACTGCACAGCTATCACACACCAGCTGGCTCCCTCTGGTTATTATGCAATTATGCTGGGGATCGGCAGTTTGAATCCCACCCGGAGAGGGTTGAGTAGGACTGGTGCCATGACCCGTATGGGAGTGAGGTTTAGGGGGGTGAGTGTTAAGCTAGCCAGCTGGTATGTGATAGCTGTGCAGTGTGTAAACCTCACTCTCCTTTTTTTAAGAGATGCACTAGCGACAGAGGCTAGAGGCCATGGCTTTATAGCCTCATTGACAGCGTGTCTGCCTACCATGCTGGGGATCACTGGTTTGAATCCTGCTTGGAGTGGGTCGAGTAGGACCAGTGACACTGGTTGATGCTGGATATTGCTGGTTTGCTAGCTGGTGGATCAGCATGGCTATGTTGTTCACCAGCAAAATATACTGGTCCTGCTGTTTCCATACAGGCAAAGAAGACAAATCCCAGCTCAGAGTCTGACAGGTGTGTGTCGCTATGGCAGCAGACTGGAGTGTTGCTTTGGCTGGAAGAAAAACAGCAAAGGCCATTGTGAAGGTAAATGAATAGAAATGTGATTGAAGTTTCATCTTTATTTCCATAAAGTAAATGCCTCGTTGGGCACAAGTTAGCCTAACCTGACTAGTTATTTCAGTACAAAAAAAATACATATAGGCCATGTACACTGTATAGTTTTTGGGAGTGGCAATTACATTTAAATATGAGATGTGAATCCCCTAAATTATCATACAATATGTTTACAGAATAAATCGTATCTCAAAAATACGACCTCAAAAATATTACAATTTGTGACAAGAATCAAAGCTGTCATGTGATTGAGTTTAGCTACTCTTGTACTTCAAAACATGAAATCACTGGGCCAATTTTCCACCCACAAACTAATGTGTTATCTTTATTTTTTCCTGTGCTATGGCACTTTTAAGCCATAAAAAACAATGATGGAAAATCTTGGAGACACAGAAGCTGGTGTCCAGACACTTACAGTTGAAGTTAGAAGTTTACATACACTTAGGTTGAAGTCATTAAAACTCATTTTTAAACCACTCCACAGATTAATATTAGCAAACCATAGTTTTGGCAAGTCGTTTAGGACATCTACTTTGTGCATGACATGAGTAATTTTTCCATCAATTGTTTACAGACAGATTGTTTCATTTTTAATTGACTATATCACAATTCCAGTGGGTCAGAAGTTTACATACACTAAGTTAACTGTGCCTTTAAGCAGCTTGGAAAATTCCAGAAAATGATGTCAAGCCTTTAGACAATTAGCCAATTAGCTTCTGATAGGAGGTGTACTGAATTTGAGGTGTACCTGTGGATGTATTTTAAGGCCTACCTTCTAATTCAGTGCCTCTTTGCTTGACATCATGGGAAAATCAAAAGAAATCAGCCAAGACCTCAGAAAAAAAAAGAAAATTGTGGACCTCCACAAGTCTGGTCATCCTTGGGAGCAATTTCTAAACGCCTGAAGGGCGTTCATCTGTACAAACAATAGTACGCAACAATAAACACCATGGCACCACACAGCCATCATACTGCTCAGGAAGGAGATGCATTCTGTCTCCTAGAGATGAACGTGCGAAAAGTGCAAATCAATCCCAGAACAACAGCAAAGGAGCTTGTGAACATGCTGGAGGAAACAGGTAGACAAGTATCTATATCCACAGTAAAACGAGTCCTATATTGACATAACCTGAAAGGCTGCTCAGCAAGGAAGAAGCCACTGCTCCAAAACCACCATAAAAAAGCCAGACTACAGTTTGCAGGTGCACATGGGGACAAAGATCTTACTTTTTGGAGAAATGTCCTCCGGTCTGATGAAACAAAAATTGAACTGTTTAGGCATAATGACCATCGATATGTTTGGAGGAAAAGGGTGAGGCTTGCAAGCTGAAGAACACCATCCCAACCGTGAAGCATGGGGGTGGCAGCATCATGTTGTGGGGGTGCTTTGCTGCAGGAGGGACTGGTGCACTTCACAAAATAGATGGCATCATGAGGAAGGAAAATTATGTGGATATATTGAAGCAACATCTCAAGACATCAGCCAGGAAGTTAAAGCTCGGTCGCAAATGGGTCTTCCAAATGGACAGTGACCCCAAGCATACCTCCAAAGTTGTGTCAAAATGGCTTAAGGACAACAAAGTCAAGGTATTGGAGTGGCCATCACAAAGCCCTGACCTCAATCTGATAGAAAATTTGAAGGCAGAAGTGAAAAAGTGTGTGCGAGCAAGGAGGCCAACAATCCTGACTCAGTTACACCAGTTCTGTCTGGAGGAATGGGCCAAAATTCCAGCAACTTATTGTGAGAAGCTTGTGGAAGGATACCCAAAATGTTTGACCCAAGTTAAACAATTTAAAGGCGATGCTACCAAATACTAACAAAGTGTATGTAAACTTCTGACCCACTGGGAATGTGATGAAAGAAATAAAAGCTGAAATAAATCATTCTCTCTACTATTATTCTGACATTTCACATTCTTAAAATAAAGTAGTGATCCCAACTGACCTAACACAGGGAATGTTTTCTACGATTAAATGTCAGGAATTGTGAAAAACTGAGTTTAAATGTATTTGGCTAAGGTGCATGTAAACTTCTGACTTCAGCTGTATGGTTTTGTGGTGTCTGTGAACATACTTGACCTTCCTCTATAAGCGGTTTCCTTTATTAATATATCTCTATCGTTGAATGTTTTACCAGCTCAGTGCGACCTGGGATGCAAACATGGCGAGTGTGTCGGTCCAAACAAATGCAAGTGCTTCTCTGGATACAGTGGAAAGACGTGTAGTCAAGGTTCGTGAGATTCAAGATGCATTATTAATCATCAGAATCGTTTGATGTTGGTCATCATCTGGCTATTCTATGCAGATAATTCACATATGTGTACAGTATGCTCACTTTATATTGCAGAATTAGTAATAGTATGGTAGTATGGAAACATTGACTGTTGTTCTTTTCATTCATGATCCCTCTTTCTGTCTTTATGGTTTCAGATCTGAACGAGTGCGGTCTAAAGCCTCGACCCTGTGAACATCGATGCATGAACACGTTTGGCAGCTATATGTGCTACTGTTTAAACGGGTACATGCTAATGCCCGACGGATCCTGTGCGAGTGAGTACTTCTGTTTGAATATGTGTTAATGTTTAAAGGGCTAGTTCAAAATAAAATGAAAATTCTCTCATTATTTACTCACCCTCATGTCGTTCCAAACCTGTATTCTGTGAGAAAGAAATTTTAAAGAAACGTAATTACGTACAGTTTTTAGTGCCCACATCTGTCATGTTTCAAAAGACACCATAAAAGTATTTCTGAAGCCATACGACAGCTTTGTGAGAGAATCTGGCTAAAATTTAAGTTGTTATACACTGAAAATCTTCCCCATCTCCATTAAAAAGTGATGCATTGCACAAGGTTTTACATCATTGACAACAAATGCCATTGATTCTCACGTGTGTCCCAATGAAACATAATGCGCCAGTCCGAATATGTGAAATGGAGAATGAGATTTGAAAGCTATCAGTGATTAATGACTTCAGTCTTTTCCCTCACACAAAGCTATCGTATGTCTTCAGAAGACTCAGATTATAGCGCACAAGTCGTATGGACAACTTTTATGGTGTTTTTGGTGAACTATTCCGTTTAATATGTTGCACTGTAGCAAACTCCTCACAATGACAAATGTGATTTGTTGATGTTTTTACACAGACTCGAGGACGTGCTCTTTGGCTCATTGTCAGTACGGCTGCGAGGAGGTTCAGGGAGAGATTCGCTGTCTATGTCCTTCTGCTGGTCTTCAGCTGGGACCTGATGGAAAGACCTGTGTCGGTGAGAACAACAAAACAACACCAGCACTTCCGCTGGTCTGTTGCTATAGCAACCGGACCTTCATTGATGAAAATAATTGGAACGCTCAATGCCTTTGAATTACAGAGTCAGTTTTCAGATAATGACTTTTTGATTTTCAGGCCCGGAAAATTAAATGAATGGAAATGAATACTGTAAAACCCTAAAAAATCATGGGAAAATCCTGGGAATTTTGGAAACACTTTACAATTAGCTTCCATTTACTGACATTACTAAATGCATTATCTATCATGAACTAACAATGAACAATATTTTTACATCTTTTATTAATTTAGATTAATGTTAATTTACAAATATACAATAGGTCATTGTTAGTTGATACTAGTTCATAATGCATTTGCTTATTTAAGCCTATTTTTAAGATTTACACATTTCAATTTTGTAACAAATTCCATCAAACTGAGTTCTGTAGTTTTTAACAAATTAAATAAATAAATAAATAAAACTTTAAATATTTAGCTGTTTCTTTTGTTAAAGATTACGAAATTCAGTTTGATTGGAATTTACTATGAAACTGAAATGCCTAAATGTTAAAAGTCAATTTAAGCCATTTGTATTTGTATAGCGCTTTTCACAGCAGACATTGTTTCAAATCAGCTTTACAGGAAATTATGTTATAACAGAAAAAAAAATAAAGCTGTAATCTCTTAGAGTCATCATTGTGCGGTTTGATAAAAACGTGATTGTGGATTTAAGTAAATAATATTTGTATTTAGACTCCCAGTGAGTAAGCCAAAGGCGAAAACTCCATAAGATGTTAGTTAATGGAGAAAAATAACCATATATATATATATATATATATATATATATATATATATATATATATATATATATATATATACCACATATACATATTTTTGATATGTAATTACAAATTTTAACAACATGCATACCTGTATGTTGAAATCAACATTAGCCAAGATTAATAAGTGCTATAAAAGTATTGTTCATTGTTAGTTCATGTTACTAAGGTAAGTTAACTAATGTTAAAGAATACAACTTTACTGTAAAGTGCTATCGAAAGTTCTTTATTTATGGCCAGCTCTGAAACATTTAATTAAATTGCTCTTTGTGAGTGCAATCTCTAAAGTAATATTTTTTAAATATCCTCATACAGTAATTGCAAACAGCTTGAAAAATCATGGAAATGCATTCGTCCAAAGGTGTGTGAACTCTGGAGCAAATGACAGCAGACAATAAGCTGTTGTTTCTCGTTTTCCCTTTTAGATATTGATGAATGTGCAACTGGCAAAAACCAGTGTCCATTCAATCGCCAGTGTACCAACACGTTTGGAAGCTACTACTGCAAATGCCAGGGTGGTTACAATCTCAAATATGTCAATGGCAAATACAGCTGCGTTGGTAAGAAAGATTCAATGGATACGTGGCCTAATTGCCAGTGGTTTTGTTTGACTAACATAATATCACATAATTATACAGTAGATGTGTTGAATAAATCTTATATGCAACATGAAGATGCATTTGTCTTGAACATCTCGGCTCAATTTGAAACAGTGATTTGATTGATTCATGCTTTGAATTAATATATATATATATATATATATATATATATATATATGATTATTATATATATTATTATTAATTTTTTTATTTTATTTTATTTTATTTTTTTACAGATATAAATGAGTGTGCTGCCAGCATACATAAGTGTTCTCACCATGCAGAGTGCATTAACACACACGGATCCTACAAGTGTAAATGCAAACAGGGTTTCCGTGGTAGCGGATTCGACTGTTCAGGTGAGCGATGACAACATTTCAAACTGAATGCAAACCTGAATGTGATGAATTTGTGAGGTATGTGCAAAACAATATACTAGAAATGTCTGCTTTAGGCTGAAATATACACTACCAGTCAAAAGTCTGAACACAAATGAAACTGAATTTACGTTTCTTATGATCTTAAAAACCTGTTGATCTAAATGCTAATTCTTAAAGGAATGCTCTGGGTTCAATACAAGTTCAGCTCAATCGACAGCATTTGTGGCTTAATGTTGATCACAACAAAAATGCATTTTGACTCGTCCCTCCTTTTCTTTAAAGTAAGCAGATATCTGTGTTCCAGTGAGACACTTACAATGGAAGTCAACGGGGCCAATTTTTGGAGGGTTTAAATGTAGAAATTTGAAGCTTATAACTTTGTGATGAGGAGGAGGGCGGGGCTGGGCTGTGAGTCCACATGGCCGGCCCCCAATCGGGCTAATCAGCCGAGGAGAGGGATAAAGCCGAGCCGGATGCGGCAGTTCGGGAGAGAGAGAGCTACACGCAGCTGACGTGTGTGTATTTGTTGTGTCTTTTTAAGTTTTCATTAAACATTATTTTGATGCTTCATCCGGTTCCCGCCTCCTCCTTGCCCATCTTAAATGTGTTACACTTTATAAAAGCACTTACCATGCTGAGTGACTCCAGTCAGGTCTCCTAAGCAACCAAATTGGCCCGGTTGCTAGGGAGGGTAGAGTCACATGGGGTAACCTCCTCGTGGTCGCTATAATGTGGTTCTCGCTCTCGGTGGGGCGTGTGGTGAGTTGTGCGTGGATGCCTCCACACGTGCTATGTCTCCGCGGTAATGCACTCAACAAGCCACGTGATAAGATTCTCGGATTGACGGTCTCAGACGCGGAGGCAACTGAGATTCGCCCTCCGCCACCCGGATTGAGGCGAGTCACTACGCCACCACGAGGACTTAGAGCGCATTGGGAATTGGGCATTCCAAATTGGGGAGAAAAAGGGAAATAAATAAATAAATAAATAAAAATACATTAATTCTTCTGTTGAAACTCATGTATTATCTGAGCTGTAAAGTTGTTTAAATTGTCACTTTTACAGTCATTTTAGGGTTGTTGACATTTCATCGTCATGGCAACAAAGTTGTAAAATTGTCTATAACTTTACACAGATGCGGTTAGTAAGTGATGTTATCACAGTAAAATCATGTTTACACACATATTGTTTATGTCTTGTGTCTATACTTTTGAAACAGTGAGTGTTTTAATGTTTACAGATTATTGACCCCATTGACTTCCATTGTAAGTGTCTCACTGGAACACACATTTGTGTTTTTTTAAAGAAATGAATTTTTGTGGTTATCAACATTATACAACAAATGCTGTCGATTGAGCTTAACTTGAACCCGGAATGTTCCTTTAAATACTTGAAATTAGTTTTGTAAACAAAAATAAATTGTGCCTACGTATGAATTTCTTTAAAAAACAAACATTTTAAGATACCAGAAATGGATGTTGGAGTGGAACATTTCGGGTCCCTACATAATTCCATTTATTTTATTTCACAGTTTTGATGACTTCTATTCTTTGTATTTAACTATTATTCTAAAATGTGGAAAAAGTAATAAAGAATTAGGCATGAACACACTTTTGACTGGTAGTGTATAGAGTATATTGCATATGAATATAAATGACATAATTACATAAGGGCTTATTTGTACATTTTTTGTTTGTGATTAGTGTCTAAAACTTTAGAATCATAAAAAATACATTAATAAAGGAAATGAAATGCTGAAGCAAACATTAGCGGTTCCAAAAGCCATTTCCTTTCAAGAGCTTTCTGAGTTTCACAGGTGTTCGGCAGGAACTCTGATTTAAATCCCACCTGTGCAAATATCTGTTTTTGTCCTGAGCAAAGGAAATGTGTTCTTCCGCAGGGATAACATGCAGAGCTCTGAGGTTTTACATGCCACTGGAGTGAAATGATTTGCTTCTTTTGAAACAAATAAATGGCAGATCCCACTGGAAAGAAAAAAATCACAAATCAGATCTCTTTACAGTATATATCTCAGTTGTTTCTACAGAAGTCTACTGCTTCTTAGTTGTTTCTCCTGAGAAAAAGACTTCAGTGATCTCACATGTGTCTCCTCTAGAGTTTCAAAAGAGATCTCAACAATATGTGTGCTCAGATTTACCACAGATCAAAAGTCAAAGATCTCAATATGAACTCATTATTTTCATAGCTCTATACGCTTACCGTATACAGTGGCATGCAAAAGTTTGGGCACCCCTGGTCAAAATCTGTTGCTGTTAATAGTTAAGTGAGTAGAAGATGAACTGATCTCCAAAAGGCATAAAGTTAAAGATGAAACATTCTTTTCAACATTTTAAGCAATATTAGTGTATTATTTGTACAATTTTATAGTGAAAAAAAGGAAAGGAGCACCATGCAAACGTTTGGGCACCCTAAGAGATTTGAGCTCTCAGATAACTTTTATCAAGGTCTCAGACCTTAATTAGCTTGTTAGGGCTATGGCTTGTTCACAATCATCATTTGGAAAGGCCAGGTTATGCAAATTTCAAAGCTTTATAAATACTCTGACTCCTCAAATCTTGTTCCAACAATCAGCAGCCATGGGCTCCTCTAAGCAGCTGTCTAGCACTCTGAAAATTAAAATAATTGATGCCCACAAAACAGGAGAAGGCTATAAGAAGATAGCAAAGCGTTTTCAGGTAGCCGTTTCCTCAGTTCGTAATGTAATTAAGAAATGGCAGTTAACAGGAATGGTGGAGTTCCAGTTGAGGTCTGGAATACCAAGAAAACTTTCAGAGAGAACTCCTTGTAGGATTGCTAGAAAGGCAAATCAAAACCCCTGTTTGACTGCAAAAAACCTTAAGGAAGATTTAGCAGACTCTGGAGTAGTGGTGCACTGTTCTAATGTGCAGCGACACCTGCACAGATATGACCTTCATGGAAGAGTCATGAGAAGAAAACCTTTCCTGCGTCCTCACCACAAAATTCAGTGTCAGAAGTTTGCAAATGAACATCTAAACAAGCTTGATGCATTTTGGAAACAAGTCCTGCAGACTGATGAAGTTAAAATATAACTTTTTGGCTGCAATGAGCAAAGGTATGTTTAGAGAAAAAAGGGTGCAGAATTTCATGAAAAGAACACCTCTCCAACTGTTAAGCACGGGGGTGGATCGATCATGCTTTGGGCTTGTGTTGATGCCAGTGGCACAGGGGAACATTGCACTGGTAGAGGAAAGGATGGATTAAATTAAATACCAGCAAATTCTGGATGCAAACATCACACCATCTGTAAAAAAGCTGAAGATGAAAAGAGGATTGCTTCTACAACAGGATAACGATCCTAAACACACCTCAGAATCCACAATGGACTACCTCAAGAGGTGCAAGCTGAAGGTTTTGCCATGGCCCTCACTGTCCCTCGCGAAAATCTGTGGATAGACCTCAAAAGAGCAGTGCATGCAAGTCGGCCCAAGAATCTCACAGAACTAGAAGCCTTTTGCAAGGAAGAATGGGCGAAAATCCCCCAAACAATAATTGAAAGACACTTAGCTGGCTACAAAAAGCTTTTACAAGCTGTGATACTTGCCAGGAGGTGTTATTAAGTACTGACCATGCAGGGTGCCCAAACTTTTCCTTTTTTGTTATTTTGAAACTGTAATAGATGAATATAAAAAAGAAAAATTGCTTAAAATATTGAAGAAATGTGTCATCTTTAACTTTAAGCCTTTTGGAAGTCAAGCCATCTTTGCTCACTTAGCTATTCACAGCAACAGAAATTCTGACCAGGGGTGCCCAAACTTTTGCATGCCACTGTATCAACTGTTTGAGCCTGTATTTATGTCTCCTAAGTAATTTTAGGTAAATCATCTGAGACCAAGTTGATTCTGCTACGGAGCATAACTTTAATATTTTCCTCCTGGAGAGCTTCATGTGAATTTCCTCTGTATTTTTGTAGTCAAGCCTTTTTATCACAGGTCCTGGGATGCTGATAAAGGCAGTACTCATGAGTTTCTCAATGGTGAGAGTGTTTAGAGACGCAGGCTAAATGTTTCACAGCTGTTTGTGGGGAAGGAAGTTGCCTCTAAGCTCCTCTTTTGACTGGTAACAAAAAGAAAATGCAAAACTAGACTCAAATCAGGAGTTAGAGGGAATTTCTGCTATATCTCCCTACTTAGTGCTTTGCAAATGCAACCCAATGGACCTTAGTGAGGGTAGACGTCTAATTTAACTAACTAGGCTGTGAGGGAGTGCGTTCAGTGGGTCCATGTTGATTGTTAAAATACATGTTCAAAACTCCATGGGTTATCATAATTAGAGAAAACCTACAACCTAGTAATTAGGTAAAACCTAGTGAACAGATATTTCATGTATGCCTCACAGCCTAGTTTCATTCATATCAGTTTATCATGAAAATTACGTGACTGTGGCAACATTTTTGCATAATGATATTACATGGCTCCTAAGACATATCACAGCAGTTCTGAGGTGAAATGTCCACTGTGTGGCGCTAAAAGCGAGTTAAATGTTCTCCCAGACAGATGAGGTTTTTATGGTTAATGCTTAACAAATCCGACCTCCCTACCCTAAACCTTAAAACTAAACCTAACCTATAGTGTCAGAAAAAGCAAATGTGAGATGAAAAACACAACCACGTCATTTTGTGGTGCTTCCATTACACTTTAAGTTCACGTGTGGACTCGTGTGCTTTTCAGGACTCGTACCCTGCTCCTTTACATCCCAAGTGCAATGTTCTATCAGTTGAGCAATTTGATCACACTTGAACAAGCTTGTAAATGTTGTTGATTATGTAATGCAAACGTTAAAATGAGTCATGCACTATAGTAAAAGTGTTTATATGTCATAAGATAGCATTGTGTGAGGGACAGGGCAAAAAGTAAGTGTTTATGAACTGATAATCTGCCGTTTTACTCATGATGAAAGTGAATAAAAGTCATTGTTGTTGTAGCATCTCTAGTGTTCATTTCACCATGAAACTGCTGTGAGCCACGTAAAAATCATATCGCAAAAATGTCAACTAGGGCTGTCAATTTAAGCTGTTAATTCATTGCAATTAATTATATATAATACTGTTTTTATAATTATTTCAATATAATTATTTAATCATTATATATAAAAATTTTATTTGGGGGCCTTTCTCTGCAAATCATTCTGGTTACTTTAGTAACCTCCATTCCCTGATGGAGGGAACGAGACGTTGTGTCGATGTAGTGACACTAGGGGTCACTCTTGGGAGCCCCAAACACCTCTGATTTTGAAAAAAGGCCAATGGGAATTGGCAAGTGGAATTTGCATGCCACTCCCCCGGACATACGGGTATAAAAGGAGCTGGCTCACAATTTGTGCTGAGGAGCCAAGACAAGGTCCCGGCCATTTCAGCGGGTTGTTCAGTATTGTGGCAAGAGGGACACAACGTCTCGTTCCCTCCATCAGGGAACGGAGGTTACGAAAGTAACCAGGACGTTCCCTATCTGTCACTCACTCGACATTGTGTCGATGTAGTGACACTAGGGGTCCCTATACCAAATGCCACAATTAGCTGAACTGTGTTACGACTGGCAGAGCGAGATGGGCAGACCGCTGTGTGCCTCGAAGCCAGCGCACCAGGCCGTCACGTAACCTCCCCCAACGCTCTTATGAGCGTCGAACAGTCCTTTAGGAACAAAGTCGACTTGCCCAACAAATAGGGACAGGCTAGCCCAGCTGGGGTCTCTTTTCCTCTTTTTTTCTCCCCAGAAAGAGTGGAGTTTTGTTTACCGGCTGGGGGCCATAAGTGTCTATGTCGGGGGGGGTGTCACTCCCAAGGGGAAGACACCGCAGATACCACACCCCGCCCGGAGGGGCATTTTGAGTGGAAATACGTCACATGGTCTTACCAAGTCTTGTCGGAAGTATGTCATGTGGAGAAGTCCCATGGTAGATCCTGCCCGAGAGGGGAGGATCTCTACAAACATGGTGACCAGGGGCAGAGGACCCTCTGCCCAAGGAAGACGCAGTTTCCCGACAGGGAAACGATTTAGCGGCAGATATATCACATGGGGTCACCTATGGGGAACCAGTGCATGTGGAGCACCTACCCCTGTACAGGGCTTAGATATCACATGTACTGGACCGGCAACGAGTTTCTCCATAAACTCGCCTGCCACAGGGCTAAGGAGGAAAGTCATCCAGGGATCACAACTTGTGAACAAAGCGCACGTGGGAGTCAAATCAGAGTCAAAAGCGCACATCTTCACCTTAGGGGAGGGGAAAGGCGCTATGCACAAGCGGTACACCCGGCCAGCTGTCCCGGAACTCACCTGTTCGTACCTGACAATATACGGGACGAGACCGGCTCAACCCGGAGATTGTAGAACCTCGCAAAGGTGTTGGGTGTTGCCCAGCCCGCTGCTCTGCAGATGTCTGCCAAAGAGGCGCCATTGGTCAGGGCCCAGGAGGCCGCCACACTCCTAGTAGAGTGGGGGCGGTACGTCCTGAGCGTGATATGCCATCAAGATGGCGTCAATGATCCAATGGGCGATCCTCTGTTTGGAGACAGCGCTCCCTTTCCACTGTCCGCCAAAGCAGACAAAGAGCTGCTCGGAGCTTCTAAAGCTCTGTGTGCGATCCAAATAGATGCGTAAAGCATGCAATGGACACAGCAACACCAAGGCTGGGTCTGCCTCCTCCCAGGGCAGCACTTGCAGGTTCACTACCTTATCCCTAAATGGAGTCGTGGGAACCTTGGGCACATAGCCCGGTTGGGGTCTCAGGATCACGTAAGAGTAGCCCGGACCGAACTCCAGGCACGTTTCGCTGACAGATAACGCCTGCAGGTCCCCTACCCTCTTGATGGAAGTGAGCGCAATAAGGAGGGCAGTCTTCAAAGAGAGTGCCTTAAGCTCAACTGACTCCAGGGGCTCAAAGGGAGCTCCCCATAGACCCCGAAGGACTACAGAGAGGTCCCACGAGGGGATGAGGCATGGTCTGGAGGGATTCAACCTCATAGCGCCTCTCAGGAACCTGATGATCAAGTCGTGCTTCCCCAAATACTTACCATCTACTGCATCGTGATGTGCCAAAATGGTGGCTACATACACCTTCAAGGTGGAGGGGGACAGCTGCCCCTCCAGCCTCTCCTGCAGGAAGGAAAGCACCGATCCAACTGTGCATCTCTGGGGGTCTTCACGTCGGGAAGAACACCACTTAGCGAACAGACGCCACTTCAAGGAATACAGGCGCCTCGTAGAGGGAGCCCTAGCCTGAGTGATCGTGTCTACCACCATGGATGGTAGACCACTTAGGTTTTCCGCATCCCGTCCAAGGGCTGAGGTGTGAGGTCTTGAACCGTGCCGATGCAGGATGTGCTGAATAGCCTCCGTCTGCTGTTTCACCACCGAGAACTGCTGGGCGAAGTCCTCGACGGTGTCACCAAACAGTCTGACCTGGGAGACAGGGGCGTCAAGGAACTGTACCTTGTCAGCTTCCCACATCTCAACCAAGTTGAGCCATAGGTGGCGCTCCTGGAACATCAGGGTGGACATCGCCTGCCCGAGAGTCTGCGCTGTGACCTTTATCGCCCGAAGAATGAGGTTGGTCAGCGAGCGCAGCTCCTGCATCAATCCTGGGTCAGAACTACCCTCGTGCAGTTCTCTTAGTGCCTTGGCTTGGTGCACTTGCAGGGAGAGCCATGGCTTGCAGGGTGGAGGCGGCCTGTCCAGCGGCACCGCAGGCCTTAGTCGCCAGAGACGACGTAACCCTACAGGTGCTGGATGGGGATCTCATGCGGCCCCACCAGGTGGCGGCGTTTTGCGGGCACAGGTGCACCGCAACCGCCTTATCCACCTGGGGAATGCCGAGTACCCCCTGGCAGCCCCACCATCGAGGGAAGTGAGAGTGGAGGAGCTCAGAGACCGGGTCCAGGCAGTGAAAGGTGCCTGCCACGACCTTGTGGGCTCCTCATGCACCTCCGGGAAGAAAGGGACCAGGGCGGGTTGTGGCCGTGAGCGGTGCTCCGGGCCCAGGAACCAATCGTCAGGCTACGAGGGTTCGGGGGGGTGGAGGGTTCCACTTCAGCCTGACACATGCAGCTGCCCAAGCAAGCATGGCTGCCAGCTGCGTGTCAGGCTGTGACTGGGCGACCGCATCCAAAGGTGGGAGCCCAGTCGAGTCCTCCACATCAGACTGGACAGCCCGCTCTCTGATGCTGCACTTCGCGAGCGCCAAAACGAGATCGCGAACTCGCCCTGAGACGAGCCGGCACTCTCATCCAGCGGGGCAAACGAGCGTACTGGGGAATGGGAGGTGCGTGGGGAGTTACCTGGCGGAGTGGCTCCCATTGGGGTCCCCAAATCGCCCCCAGTACTAACTGATGCGGCCTCAAACCCGTAGCTCGAAGGACCAAGCCGCTGGGGTGGTCTTTCCCTCTAACAAAGGAAAACCGCAACCACAACGTTGCCATGGTCACGCTCTCGCAGTGAGAACATGACCCATCCACGAACGCTGTCTCCGCATGGGCAGCGCCCAAGCATGTAAGACCACGATCGTGGCCATCAGAACCGGAGAGGTAATGACCGCAACCAGGAAATACACACAAACGGAGAGGCATCTTTAAAAAGGGAAAATATACTCTTTCAGTAGGAAGAATATACTCTTTTAGCTGCTGAAGTGCCCAGGGGCATTCTCTGCACTTCACCAGTGCAAGAGGGGTGAAGCCGCTGTAATGCGCCGTAAATCCAACAGCTTTTCGAGGTGAATGGATCGGCAGAGTAATTCAGCTCGCTGAGCACAACCGCTCAGCTTCGAAGAGAAAATCTGAATGAGTGGTTGCGAGCCAGCTCCATTTTGTACCCATATGTCTGGGGGAGTGGCATGCAAATTCCACTCGCCAATTCCCATTGGCCTTTTTTCAAAATCAGAGGTGTTTGGGGCTCCCAAGAGTGACCCCTAGTGTCACTACATCGACACAACGTCAAGTGAGTGACAGATAGGGTACTTCAATTTGCTATTAATTGCGATTAATTCTATTAATGTAATTAATTCAATAAAAAAAATTTAATAGATTGACAGCCCTTATAGTAACATGATTATATGAGATGAGGTTGGGCGTCTTCCTTGACTAATGTCCATAATTCTGTCTTGACGTTTGCGATTGGCTTCATTCTCTGCAGATTTGCCCAGTGCTGTGCATGTTTCCTTCTTCATACCAGAACATGCATTCACATTGTGCTGCTATCGCATGAATCAAATCAACATTTGGCTTTTATAAAACCTTTGAATGAAGATCTTTCCATGGCTTTAAACTAGAGCAGACTCGCTTCAGATCAGAACATCTATATCAGCGCACAAGATCCTATTCCAGTTCTCTCATGCATTGTCTCAAATGGTTCTCAACTGGTTGTGCATTGGACATCAAGTGGTGAAACAACAAAAGTACCAGAATTTTAGTTTTGAAATGTCTCATAAATTTGATGGTTTCAAACTCTCAGCAGCCAATAATTCACTGCCCAAAATACGTGTTTATCCTCACTGCAAGTGAATCTGTATTTAATGTAGTCTGGGTGGTATTTTCTTTTTCTTGTGTTGTTTTGTTGATAGTTTTTGAGAATGAGGGGACACAACCTGTCCATGTTGACATCTGTCTAATTTGACAAGCTTCTACCACACAGCTTTTGACGTCAACAACAAAAGATATAGGAAGCATTTTCTCGTTATTAATTACAGTATGCTTACATTTATTTTTATTTACATTTTATTATTTACATTTAGCATTGTTGTTCCCTGTGACACATTTGTGGGTTGCGACTATCCAGTTGAGAACCACTTCGCATTTGATTGCATAGGTGAATGCAATTTTTTAAAATCTTCTTTATGGCTCTGCAGCGATTCCTGATGCCCCCAACAAGCTCCGTATTCTGGGGGGCAAATTTGACAACACCATCCCAGAGTCTGTGGTGACCGAGTCTCCAAGACATCACTTGCAGCCCTTTGACTATGGTGGCGAGGTCTACGTCAGCCCTTCAGAGGAAACTCCAGTATTTCCTGAGGAAGAGAAGTTTTACGATGAGGAAGATGAGGAGGAAGAGGGAGAAGACACGGGAAATCAGCTGGAAGGCGAGGAGCTGAATGCCAGAGATGTTTTCTGTGAGTTATCTTCAGCTCTCACTAGAAATACTCCCTTCTCTTCTGAGTGTCGACATGGTTGGTCCTTTTAAAGTGCACGTATTGCAATCCCTTGAGATGTGGGTAATGTGCTGACTCGAGCTATAGCAGAGGAAAGTAGAGTTGATATGTATAACAAAATATATTTGGCTACACTTACAGAGTGCAACAGTCTGGTTCCGGAAGTAAAAATCACATTTAATTTCTGCAGAGGTAAAATGATTATCAGCAATAACTAATAAACATTTAAAGACAGACCTACCATGAGCTCTGAGATTGTTAATCAATGGTAAAAGCTTCTATTGAAGCCATCAGTCTGCATTATTTCAACTTCATTTAAAAAAATTATGTTTATTAGCAGAATTTATGGTGAAGAACTACACTACCCATGATCCTTAAAAGAAAGGTCCACCAATCAGAGAATCACAAACCGTGCCAAAAGAGCTCTGCAGTGTTTATATCTGAAAATTTTGCAATAAAATTTAAATACATTGTTTCTATACTTATAATCAACAACTTAAAATAAAATAGTTTTATTTATTGTTTTTAACAAAACAATAATTCGCAATGCATCATGGGATTGTAGTTCATTCCCTCATTAAAGACGTTAAATACACAGTCTTCTATCTTTGTCTTTTTGTCCGATTTTCTAATACTTTTTTTGCTTCAAATCAAAACTTGATATTTTGTGATTCATCTCAGAGCTGGTTGGTTTAGTTCATGGCTCTAAACTCTTTTATGAAGGATTTTATAAAATCCCTATGGAAAAAAATGAATGGGAAAAATACTTATGAAACCAAGATGGCTGAAAAAGTGAACAGACTCTGTTGTGCTATATTAAAGCAGAAATGCATTACAAAAATTAGCTGCAAACTATAAATGCAACCTGCCCCATTACTTTGAGTCGCATTGACCCAGAATCGCATTTAGACTTTTATGCAGTAAAGTAAAAAGGTCTCAGCTTTCTAAAGATATAATTTTCCACCTTTCTTTCCGAAAACTTTGCCGAGATATAATCATTTAAACAGTGACTGTCGATAAACCTTGTTTTACTCAAAACGGACTCTATAGATTCCAAACAATTTTCAGACATTATTTAACAACTGAAAGATTTATCCATGCAAATATTAAATAATTAAGACAAAAATAACAGTTTGAGTAAAACAAAAACCATATATATATATATATATATATATATATATATATATATATATATATATATATATATATATATAATACAGGGACACTGCTCTTGCATGTTCAGTGCACGCATGTGCATATTAATCCATGCAATGTCTGTAAAACCTTAATGCATGCTCACAAAGCATACTTAGAACATATACATGTATTTACACATACAGTAGTCATGCACCTGCACACACAGCATACTGTAAATGCACACCACAAACAGACACACGTGCACACGCACCTCTGAGCTATTGATGGATCTGTAGTGCATCCACACCACATCTGTTATCACATCTCTGACAGTGATTATATTTAAAATTGTATCTGTATTCTCCTCTTTAAAGTTAATTTTTTCAAGCTTTCTAACTACAGACACTGGAGGTAAATGTATCGTTTGGTGAAAGTTGTTAATATCACTGACGTCTTCCCGCGGTTGAAACACTGATTCGGCGATTACATGAGAGGTGATTATTTCAGCCAATGGCATTGTATCTTTCAACATCCCATCTGATGTCCATTCACGTGTTTTTTATTGCTTTAATTTGTAGTAATCAGGAGTGCTGATCAGAGGAGAGACACAATACAGGGCTCGTGTTTGAATTAACAGCAGTCGAAGCGGTATGAGACATTATAGAGCATTAAAATAACATTTACTGTATAGTTTTATGATTTTGTGATGGCATTGACATCACTTGAAAGCTGAGACAAAAACAACAGAAAACCCAAAACAGTCAGAAAAAAAGTTTTTGACAAATTCAAGTTTTTCCAAAAACGTCCCATTGCGACTTCCGATTATTTTGATGGGAGCACATCACAGATATTCACTTCAGACTGGCATCTCTACATTCAACTTTATTGGCATGCTACAGGACTAAGTTATCATACAAAAATCTGATTCGATGAAAGCTGTAAGACAGGTTCACATAGAAAGATTGCACTGAAATTCAAAACAGCAAAATTATGGCAGACTTTGGCAGATGGGTGTCATTCTATCCCATGGTTCTATAGGTTATAACAGCAAAAATACGTTTGGTGTTTGGCCCCTAAATGTTCAAAATAGAGTAAAAGCCCTTTAATATTTGCAGTGGACATCTTGATGGGATCTTCACTGTACTGCCATCAATAATGTCTTGAGTTTTTAATATTTTGCTTTTTTATAAATACAAGAAGACAAAGAAAAGGAACGGGGGTCTGGTTTTGACCCACCGACCTCAGGACATGCTCAAACTCCATCTTTAGTGCCACAATTATCTACTGGCTGAAATGTGTTCAATAGCTGTCAGTACGTGTACAGACAGGGAAACTACTAATACATTTCTTGAATTTCACGATTAAGCTTAAGGTTTCCTTTAAGAAAGTAAAGGAGCATTAAATATGGTAGGTGTTTAACACAGGAGGATAATAACCAGTGCTCATGAAATAACTGCTTATTAAACTCGTCTCGTGCGACCGGAACGGATGTACAGTAGGTGTGGAATGCATCAGAACACCATTATTCTGGAGACTTGAGTTTGGATTCTTTTAAACTGGCTTTTGGCCATTTTTCCACCACAAAGAGTGACAGTGGCGTAGATTCGGGGGGTGACAGGAGGAGGTACGGGTTACGCCAAACAAGGGCGTAGATAGTATCTACGCCCTTGTTTGGCAATCACAAAAGGTGAGTGTCATTATTAAGAGGCCCAACCTGGTCTCATAGAATCATGTTGCTATACTTACATTTTGCAAAATGGTTTTATGTGGCTTGTTGTACATATCACATCAGTTTCCTGTTTAAATGAACACTAGAGGCAACAACAACAACGACTTCAAACACCAGAAAAACGGCAGATTATCAGTTCATAAACATTTACTTTTCACCCTGTTCCTCACACAATGCTATCTTAGACCAGGCAAACACGCAAGCTGACACGTGAGATGAAAGTGTCATAGAAGCGACACGCGATGACATGGTTGCTTCAGAAAATGTGCTTTTCATGTCGCATTTGCTTTTAGGACACTATTGGTCAGGTTTAGGTTAAAGTTTTAGGTTAGGAAGGTACATTTTACTCATTAAAACCTGCATCTAATATTCACCTTAAAACCTCGTCTGATTACGACACTATTTCAGTCGCTTTTGGCACCCCCTGCTGGACACTTCACTGGGAAACTGCCGCCAAATGTGTAATAACGCATGTAATATTGTTTAGCAAAATGTTGCCACAGTCACGTAATGTTCATGACCAGGCTGATTAAAAAAATCAACATTATCACACAAAAGTTTTGTGACCAAACATAAATAATTATATACATTATTTTGACTAGTTAATTATGCTCGTTTTATTTCCTGATTTTAGACATACTGGGCTATTTCCTCATTAATATGTTTTTGTTTGAAAATGCATTGATTTGGGGGCCTGGGTAGCTCAGTGGTAAAGACGCTGGCTACCACCCCTGGAGTTTGCTAGTTTGAATCCCAGGGCATGCTGAGTGACTCCAGCCGGGTCTCCTAAGCAACCAAATTGCTAGGGAGGGTAGAGTCACATGGGGTAACCTCCTCGTGGTCACCATAATGTGGTTCTCACTCTCAGTGGGGCGCGTGGTGAGTTGTGCATGGATGCTGCGGAGAATAGCATGAAGCCTCCACATGCACAACATCTTTGCGGTAACACACTCAACAAGCCACATGATAAGATGCACAGATTGACAGTCTCAGACACAGAGGCAGTTGAGATTCATCCTCTACCACCCAGATTGAGGCAAGTCACAAGTTAAAAGTGGAATGGCTGTGTTTTCACAATGAAAACATATTAGTGTAAATGTGGCTTAAGTCTGGGTTACACTACATGACTTTAACATTTTCAAGAATAAAACTTATGGGTTAGGGTTAGGTTAGGGTTAGGGGTTTCTGTTCAGAAAGCATGTGCACATAAATGATGTCATAAGCAGGTGCAGTTCATTCTTCATAAATTACACCTTAAACTTTTAACAAGCCATAAAACTACAGAATCTCCCCTCTGTCCTTGATATTGTCAAAGAGAGGGCAGGAGGAGACAAGTCTGAGACACACAGGAGCTCTGGGGAGACATTCCACTCTGAATGCCTGAAGGTATGTCTCCTCATAGCCCTTTCCCTCGCCGGAAAGACCCGAAGCCTGTTATTAGAACATCAGTTTGACAGTGAGGCTCAGTGTCTGTCATCAGTCCAGTAATTTTCTACAAACCCTCAGCTTTTCTTTCAGTGAGCCTGAGAACATGTCTGCGCTTCTGCAACAACATCAGAGCTTCAGTCAGAGTGCACTAACAAACATGGAGCTGCAGGCGAGTGTCCACTTGCACATCCAAAAAGACCTTCTTGTTTTCTCCATTAGAACAGATTTTTGCTCACTAGTCGTGTTTTCACTTCTCAAAAGTAGCTAAATCAAGCTGATAGTGTTCACAAGACAACACTGTATTGATATTCCTCACACATTTGATTAGTTTGTTCTAAACCTCTAACCCAAAGTATTCTGCAATTAATTCAGCTTGAACTATTTGAAGTCAACATATATTCATTATATTCATAATACACATTCCTGGTCTTATTGTAAACGACTCATTAGTGCACGTTATTCCACAGAAACAAATGTCTGGCTTTCCTTGCTAATTTTTAGTGAAACTACAGTCGAACTACTCTTATAAAAAAATAAGTACTAACAAAAAGTAGCTTACTACATTGAAGCTATTAGATAATGAAACTGTTTTTAAATATATAAGAATCGGATGATTTGTTTTAATTCTGCAATCAGTTCTGTTTGCATAATATCACCTGATAGTTGTACAGTATATTTAAAGGGATAGTTCACCCAAAAATGAAACTTCTCTCATCATTTACTCATCCTCATGATATCCCAGATGTGTCTGACTTTCTTCAGCAGAACACATTTGAAGAAAAATAGAAGAATATCTCAGCTCAGTAGGTCCTTAAAATGCAAGTGGATGGTGATCAGACCTTTGAAGCTCCAAAAATCACAGACAGTCAGCATAAACGTCATTCATACGACTCCAGCGGTTAAATTAATGTCTTCTAAAGCGACACGATCACTTTTGGTGCAAAAAAGATAAATATTTAAGTACTTTTTAACTATAATCCAACGCATCCGGTAATCTTCACGAGAGCACCGAGTTCACACGGTCTCTGGTGTGATGTATTCGTGTTGCCATGATACGGACATAATCTCACGTTCTTCTCTCGGTTGACACATCCAGGATAAGCACACAAATGCACCATTGTGAGTAAAGAAACAGATAATAACAGATCTAAATCAAAACCAATTAAGCTACTGTACAGCGTTCCTCCTCCTCACTTGTAAACAGCACTGCTCTTCCGGGTGTGTCGCACGTGCATCAGTTGTCATGTGTCTCACGTGCCAGCATGATTATGTCACATGCGCATGCCTTTGCTGACCAGAAGTGATGATTTAGATTTAAAAAAGTACTTAAATATTTATCTTTTTTCGCACCAAAAGTGATCATGTTGCTTTAGAAGATATTAATTTAACCGCTAGAGTCGTATCAGTGACGTTTTGCTGACTGTCTGTGATTTTTTTGGAGCTTCAAAAGCCTTTTAAGGGCCTACTGAGCTGAGATATTTTTCTAATTTTCTTCAAATGTGTTCTTGTGAAGGCAGGGCCGTAGCTAGTGGGGTGAAAGGTGGTAACGATTCTAGGGGCCTGTAACAAGGTTTAGGTTGGAAAAGGAGGAGGCGGGAACCGGCTGAACCGTCAAAATAATGTTTAATGAAAACAAAAAGACACAAAACATAAACACACACATGGTAGCTGCATGTGGCTCTCTCTCTCCCAAACTGCCGCATTTGCTGCACTTTTTCCTCACCTCGGCTGATTAGCCCGATTGGGGGCTGGGCGTGCGTAGTCACGGCCCGGCCTTGCCCTCCACCTCGTCACACTCCTCCCTCCATCCTCCTTTTCCGGAGGGAGCTGCCCTTCTGGCCTCGCCTGCCGGCAGGCTTTTCCCCACCTCTCTATGGCTGGGGAGGGGGATGAGGCGAGGGAAAAAAAAGAGGAGGGGAAAGGGCAAAGCGGAGTGAGAGAAAGAGAGGAGAGAGAGAGGAATAACCTGGTTCACCAGCGCCCAGATACGCTGTCGCTCAGCCCTCAGCCACTCCCCAAACTCTGGCGGAGGACAGCCGCTCCTCCCTGGATGGACCGGAGCAAGTCCTCCAACCCCTGGTGGATGGAACGCCCCTCTGTGTTTTGGCGGCTGGTAGCGAACTCCTCCGCCCTTGGCAGCAGCTCCTCCTCCCCTCGCGGACGTGGCCGTTCCTCCGCGTCCAGGCGGTCGGCAGCAACTCCTCCGTCCCCTGGCGGATGGCCGCGGCTGCTCCTTTGGGTTGGCTGGTAGTGGCGAGGACTCCAAGACACCGCATCCCTCCTCCCTCACGGGCTTCGGCACCAATGTAACAAGGTTAAGGCTGGGAAAGGAGGAGGCGGGAACCGGCTGAACAGTCAAAATAATATTTAATTAAACAAAAAGACACAAAACAGAAACACACACATAGCAGCTACATGTGGCTCTCTCTCACTCCCGAACTGCCGCATCGCGTTGCACTTATCCCTCTCCTCAGCTGATTAACCCTCCTCCTCGTCACAGGGCCTAAAGGTCCAGGGAGGCCCCACAACAAATTTTAAACTGTATTTTTTTATAGGAAAGGGGCCCAGAGCAATATACAGTCAGCGGGCCGAGATTACCATGCTACGGCCCTGGGTGAAGGGTGAGTAATCATGAGGGTGAGTAAATGATGAGAGAATTTTCATTTTTGTCTGAACTATCCCATACATAGGGTGACATTCCCTTTTGAAAATCAACTATGGTTTTTATTACAGTAAGCATAGATTAACCAATTATGGTATTTGTAGTAAAACCATAGTAACCACAAAATTAAACATGTTTACTACAATATTAATATAGTACAAACATGGTTTTAATTTTCATAAGGGTTAAATAAATTAATACTTACGATACACTAATAAAACTAGTTATATTTTATATAACTAAATCGAATCATAGAGCAGCAAATAACAAAATATTACGTTTCAAAAAGTCCCTTTAAGACTGCGCGGGGTTAAAGTGAATCAGTGAATCATTTATGTGATCTAGTTAATTTACATGAAACATCCAAAAGAACTAAGAGATTTGTTAAGTTGATTGCCCGCCCACTTCCGGGTTCCGGAAGATTTTTCCCATGCATTTCTATGCATAGGCTTTTCATAAAATCTTTCATAAAAGAGTTGCACGCCATAAACCAAACCAACCAGCTCCGAGGTGAATCACACATCACAAACTTTGTTTTGAAGCAAAAAAGTATTTGAAAATCAGATAAAAAGATAAAGATACAAGACTGTGTGCTTCCCATGAAGCATTGCGAACGATGTAACTAATAAAAAACTATGGTAATATATAAAACTATTGATTTTAGGTAGTAGATTATAATTGATGTTTATTGCAAAGTATTCCGATATACACAAATATATACAGTAAGTAGTTTGAGAGTGTAGGGAGAGTGGCATGATTGAGTTATTCTCAGTGCATCATGCATCATCATCATCGTTTCGCCAGCAATGTTGGACGCGGTTCTCTGATTGGTCAAGTTTTCTCTTCAGAATCATGGGTAATGTAGTTGTTTACCAGGAATTCAGCTACTAAACATGATTTTTGAAACAATGAAGTTACGTAGACGAGTGGCTTTAACAGAAGCATGTGCCATCGATGCACAACCTCGGAGCTCACAGTAGGTTTGTCTACAAAGGTTTGTAAGTTATCACTGAAAAGCAATTCACCTATGGAAAAATAATGAGATTTTTACTTCCAGAACCAGACTGTTGCGCTCTGGTGTCATTGTGACGTTTGCATATTGAAATGCTAGTCCTCTTTCTCACATCTGTTTGCTGAATTAGTAATTTTCTTCTTGCACAAATAGCTGATTTTTCATTGGAAAGACAGTATTGCATTCTGCGTTGACTGACCTGCACAAGCTGCAAAAAAAAAATAATAATAATAATTTTCTTCAGCAAATGCAAATGTAGTTTACATAATTTTTCAGTTGTAATGACCATTGTTGACGTGTGTTGATAGTGTTTGGCTCTTTCTGTCAGTTCATGTGACGTGTGTATTTTTCCTTTTCTAGTTCCAGATGACTTTGTGCCTGTTTATGGTCCAGACACAGAACCCAAAGAGATTCAAGCAGCACCACTGAGGGAAAGTAAGAGAACTCTTTTAGATTTGCTTTTGTCTTTTCAACATGAAATTAATTGTAATAAGTATGTGCTTAGTGAGTACGTTTTTAATAATTATGTGTTTTGCTCGATCAGGGTTCCTGACCGACTGTAATTTTGATCACGGTGCGTGTGAATGGGTTCAGGATAATGAAAATGATATGGACTGGACCATCAAGTATCATGAAAATGGTACATGTTTAACTCTAATGGGGCCGTGCTTTGATTAAATATCTGCATATAATACACTTTAAAATAAAGGTTTAAATGGTACTATAATAACTTTAAATGTCAATGTCATTTATATAATAAATATTACTAAAACTAAAACTAAAATGTCCCGCTAACTTTTGTCTTAGCCTCAGATATGTTTTAAAGCAGTGTTAATTTTTACACAGTTTAGTCATAGTTTTAGTCTTTTGACGAAAATATCCTTTAAAGGGGGCCTGGGTATCTCAGCGAGTATTGACGCTGACTATCACCCCTGGAGTCGTGAGTTTGAATCCAGGGTGTGCTGAGTGACTCCAGCCAGGTCTCCTAAGCAACCAAATTAGCCCGGTTGCTAGGGAGGGTAGAGTCACATGGAGTAACCTCCTTGTGGTCATGATTAGTGATTCGCGCTCTCAGTGGGGCGTGTGGTAAGTTGTGCGTTGATCACGGAGAGTAGCATTAGAACCACTAATCACAAACCATGAGGAGGTTACCCAATGTGACTCTACCCTCCCTAGCAACTGGGCCAATTTGGTTGCCTAGGAGACCTGGCTGGAGTCACTCAGCACACCCTGGATTCAAACTCATGACTCCAGGGGTGACAGTCAGCATCAATACTCGCTGAGCTACCCAGGCCCCCTTTAATGCCTATTATTGATTCATCAAGTGTTTTAAGTTAGTTTAGAAGAAATAATTGCTATATTTGGAAGTTTACGAGGTTCATGGCATCTTGTCTTAATAAAAGAATTTGCAAAACACAAGTTGTGGCTCGTAACTTAAATTTAGCAGATTCCTCGAGCACATCTGTATATATTCCTCTTTGTTTTCAGGGTTATAAATATTATTATCTGGCACTTACTGCATCTGGATGAACACGTTAGTGCTGTTCTTGCATGCGCTGCTGCCAACAAGACAGCACGTGGGTCATATAGGTATATTTGAGACTGGTATCATTGTGCATATATATATATATATATGACTTAATATTCAAATATATTTATATTTTAGTATTAACCTAATACTGAATCACTGGTATTTTTTCATCGCAACAAGATGATAAAAACATTCTGAGCTTAAGCCCCTGTAGCCCACCCCTTGTGCCGCCCCTGTATTCAGCCTTTTTTCTGATTTTCATGTAAAAGAAGCCAGTAAATGGAAAATGCTTCATCATTTTTTATTTTTAGGAAGAGAATACTACCTGGCTCTGCACGGTCTTATTGGCAACAGGAAGGAGCAGGCGAGGATGAAGCTGCTTCTGGATGATTACATGCGTCAGAGCATCTTCTGTCTTAAATTCGATTACCGTATCCTGGGACAGAACATGGGCGTCTTACGAGTGACGTCGGACAGAAGTGCCTTTGCCATATGGGAGAGAAGACAGAGTCACAACCAGGATTGGCAAACAGAAAATATTACAATCACCTGGACAGAAACAGCTCCAGAAGCGGTAAGGATCTGCCAGTCACAGTTAATAAAACGTGTGAACCAAATTAAGAAGCAAATCATTTCTACAGAAAGTCGCAAAACTGCCTCAGTTTCTTTAAAGGTGAAGTGTGTCAATTCTGTACCACTAGCTGCACCAAAGAGAATTACAAAAATAAAGATACATTTCAAACACTCCCCTCATCAGCCATTGGTCAGATTGCTGGAACTAGTGGCACAGAAGTTACTGATACCTTAATTGAAAGTGCAATTAAAATGCAATTCATACCACCTTTGGAATGATATTCCAGGATTTATTTGCTGCAATAAAAATGAGAGTAATTCAGTTCCTGTCATACCTGCTGGAGGGTTAAATTAATATGAAACAGCATTTAAAACTCATTTTACTTCTGTAATGTGATGTAGTTATAAGTGATATTCAGCGAGAAAAAAACGTAGGGTGGAATTTGATTTTATTCATCAGGAATTGATTGGATGGTGAAAAGTGGTCTCTGTAAGATCTTGAAATTTGTATTGCCATTTTTATAAATATACATCATTTCCAACTATATTTATACATACTGGCATTTAATAAAAATAATTTGTGACTATGTTTCTTATTTTTTCAGCTCATCTTTGAGGCCGAGCGGGGAAAGTCAGTCACCGGAGAGATCGGACTGGATCATGTAGTTCTCTTCTCAGGACCCTGTTCAGATGATAAAGTCTTTTAAGGACACTGCAAAGGACATCGTTTTGTGTTTGTGTATGTGTGCCCTTTCAAATCATATTGACAGCAATAAAAAAAGACAGATTTTGCTGTTGCTCTCATGAAAAGCATGTAATAACTGTATATGCATATGAAAAATATGATGATACATTCACGTAAGTGTTATTAATGTTATGTTCTTTTTTATTTTGGTATCCCCTTTTCTCCCCAATTCGGAATGCCCAATTCCCACTACTTAGTAGGTCCTTGTGGTGGTGCGGTTACTCACCTCAATCCGGGTGGTGGAGGACAAGTCTCAGTTGCCTCCGCTTCTGAGACCGTCAATCCGCGCATCTTATCACGTGACTCGTTGTGCATGACACCGCGGAGACTCACAGCATGTGGAGGCTCATGCTACTCTCAGCGATCCACGCACAACTTACCACACGCCCCATTGAGAGCGAGAGCCACTAATCGCGACCACGAGGAGGTTACCCCATGTGACTCTACCCTCCCTAGCAACCAGGCCAGTTTGGTTGCTTAGGAGACCTGGCTGGAGTCACTCAGCACGCTCTGGATTCGAACTCACGACTCCAGGAGTGATAGTCAGCATCAATACTCACTGAGATACCCAGACCCCCATTATTGTTATGTTCTTAAGTTTTCTGAAAGGTTTGTAGGTAGTTACCATTCACTATTTGTATAATTATATAAACATTGTAACGCTATAACAGCTGTAAAGTTTG
The DNA here is from genome assembly GCF_019703515.2 of Myxocyprinus asiaticus. Classification (NCBI taxonomy): domain Eukaryota; kingdom Metazoa; phylum Chordata; class Actinopteri; order Cypriniformes; family Catostomidae; genus Myxocyprinus; species Myxocyprinus asiaticus. The sequence goes on from NC_059354.1 coordinate 50,412,526, forward strand.
CTTTAATGTTGCCTTACATTAAAATGTATTTAAGAGTTTCAACATTTTTAATTCATTTTTCATAGTTAAATTCCAAAACAATATTGGGGAGACATGTAAAATGTGCTGCCCGATTTTCACACAATAACACCACAAAGTTGAGTTTTCTATACGTTCACACAGTCAGTGGTGGCTGATGTCAATTAATCTGGTTGGGAAAATGACAGAGAGAGAACACAAGGAAAAACAAGACAACAGAAAACATGCAAACACTGTATAATCAATATACAATCAACTGCTACATCCACAGATGTAACAAGGAAATAAATAAAGAAAGAAATACGTCCTGGGACGTAACAGGGATTGACAACCGTATTTACTTACATGTGCGAGTCTTGAAATGTCCCGTTCATACAACAGCGTGCAGTAGCAGTTCGAATACTGTCTGTGCTACACACTCATATGGCGAAATCGTCAGGATTAGTACGACTTTTCTAAATTTGGCTAATTTGAATGATATCGTGCGACATTCACTACAGCCAATGACGTCGCATATTAGATCGCTTCCATCTAATACGCAACAATTACTTGCTTCTGTCACACACAACAGCATTCTATCATGTTTACACACTCTACTGACTGGATAAGTTTAGGTACGGGGTTTGGGTTAGGTCACAATATTAATAAGCATGTGCTTAACGCCACATGTGCGGAACTCACGCTTATTTCTGCATTAGAAACGTACGAAAATCATACAAATAGCCAACTCGTAAAATGTGTACGAATTTTCATGAGACTGGGTTGGTCTGTATGAACGCACAACTGAAGTCACAACCGAATTCTAACAGCTGTAACCATAGTGACAGTGACTAAAGACATGAAAAAGTCCAATCCAGGCACGAGTTCATCCATCAGATCATAATTAATTATGCTTTTTAACCGCGTGCAGAGCACAGCTTTTGTGTCGCACGGCTCGTGCCCGTGAGCAGCCGGTGGAAAACAGCGGCTGAATCTTCGGATGACACGCAGCTCATTTCTCCGTCTCCGTGAGTTAACGAAACCCCACATGAAACACACGAGACACATGCGTGTGCAGCGTGTCTCTCACTGTACATGATGTAACTAACAACTAGTTGTCCAGTACAGTTCTGTTCACACAGCACAGGTTTGCCGAGAATGCTGTACATTTATGGAGATCTGTGAGTGTCAGTTCGGTTATAGAATGCAGTTGTCACATCCATAAATAACCGTCCTGTGTTTGAACGTAACCATGTTAAGCACTCAAAACAGGTCTGACAACCATATTCTGCTGCTGGGTGAACGTGGCCTACTAGTAGTACATTTACAGTTATGCACGTGGAATTTAGAAAAAATATATTTATAAATATGTGTGTATATATATATATATATATATATATACAGGGCCGTAGCTAGTGGGGTGAAAGGTGGTAATGATTCTATGGGCCCAAAGGTCCAGGGGGGCCCACAACAAATACGAAACTGTATTCTTTTAATAGGTATGGGCCCCAGAGCAATATATTGTCAGGGGGCCCAGAATTCCTTGTTACGGCCCTATATATATATATATATATATATATATATATATATATATATATATATATATATATACTGTATATACACTGATCAGCCACAACATTAAAACCACCTGCTTAATATTGTGTAGGTCCCCCTTGTGCCACCAAAACTGCGCCAACCCGCATCTCAGAATAGCATTCAGACATGATATTTTTCTCACCACAACTGTACTTTATCCATATATACAGTATGTATATATACACGACATCACTCGTATAATGTATAATATATATATGTATATATGGTTAGGGTTATATATATATATATATATCCTATACAGACACACACACACACACACACATATATATATATATATATAGCCACATTTAAAATTACTGTGACGTCACAGTATACAAGTGACGTCGTATATATATATATATATATATATATATATATATATATATATATATATATATATATATACGACGTCACTTGTATACTGTGACGTCACAGTAATTTTAAATGTGGCTAATTTGTTCTGCAGCCTTAAAATAGAATATAACGAAAATTTTGAAAGGTAATTAATAGAGCAAGTAGGTCAACTTTAGGATAACAGTGTTTATGAAAGTTATTAAAGTTAGTGAGTGTTGTTTTTAATTGTTTAAATGTGTAATTTGTAAGTTGCTTTGTATAAAAGCGTTTGCTAAATGACTAAATGTAAAATTGACTGAGAGTCTAAATGGGATCTCTGGGCCAGTAAAGGTTCTAAATCTAGAACACTAAATATTTTCATGAATGAACTGCTGTACTTTTATCCCAAATGTGACTGTGTTTACATCAGGCGAGAATAAATATAAAGCGGTTACAGCAGGTTTATATAGTAACAATCACGTGATCGACGATGAGACAGCACGTCACATGACGCTCAACAGCCAATAGGATTGGAGTAGTGTGGCACCACCAGGAAAGCAGAGGAAGACTCTCAAACTCTTCATGTTTTTGGTTCATATTTATTTTGCTTCTTTTTATTGAATCAAGATTTTCGATCGTTGAAGTCCGATGTGAGGTGAGACTGAATCCACTTTGAGCTTTGAGTGAAAGCTGCTGTTTATGTTAAAGTTAGCTGCAGTTACACACAAGACACTTCACAGATGTTTATTTACATCACATTTACTTCGAGTCAGTTTAGTGAAATACACTTCATAACTCGACAATCATTCATGAAATAGACATTCATGTGATCTCTGTACATCGTCATTCGGCTTGCTGAGCGGGTGACGTCATTGTACCTCTGTCGTTTGTTTACAGTCATTAAAAAGAACCGAATAAATAAACGATTCGCTAAAACGATTCGGACATCACTGTGACACCGATCCCGCCACGGAATTAAAAAAAAGTAAATAAAGTAGGTAATTCTGTCTTAATATCTCACAATTACTTTTATCTTAAAATTACAACAAATAACTCGACATAAAGTTGCAATTTGGTGATATATATATATATATAATATATATATATATATATATTTATTATTTAAGTCTCAAGTGTAATAATAATAATAAATATAATAATAATAATAATAATAATAAACGGTCAGAATTGAGAGATATAAATTCAGTTCCCTTTTTATTTTTTATTCTGTGGAGGGATCAACACACAAGAGTAAAAGTTGCACTTTACAAGAGTGATATCTAACCAATGAACTAACTAGTAAAATGTTTGTTCACTAATTTATATGACTTTAAAGACTTTATTATATTTATTATAGACTTTGTTAATTTTTACGACCTTTCCAGCGGTTCTGATTTGCTAGATAAAAAAAATAATAATTCAAATTCAGATTGATAGTGAATTACATCGATTTGTGAACTAGTTCAACAGATTCATTTAAAAGAACCAACTCAGACAAACGATTCGCTTACAGATTTCTCTGGCTTGACAGTAAGTTTTACTCTACACAAGCAAAATCTAACTGATGAAATTATTCAGAATAGAGCAATATAAAATATATACATGACTTTCACGATTTAATCATTTGTCATTACTGGATAAAGATGATTCCGAAAATATTAATTTTAGACAGATTTTTTGATCCAGTCTAACTGATCCATTGAAAAGAACCAACTCACGAGAATGATTCAGGTGACTTTCAGGATCTTATTAATATTCATAACCTTATCAGGAAGTTTTAATATTCCCAGATATTTCCATGTTTTCTATGACTGTGGGAAGCCTGCATATAACACACACACACAAACACATACACAAACACACTACACACACACACACACACACTACTCATTAACACAAACACATAAACACTACGCACACACACACACACACACACACACACACACACTACGCACTCACAAACACATACACACTACACACACACTATGCACACACAGACTCACAAACACATACACTACACACAATCACAAACACATACACACTACACACACACTCACTCACAAACACATACACACTACACACACACTATGCACTCACAAACACATACACACCACACACACACTATGCACTCACAAAACACATACACACCACACACACACTATGCACTCACAAACACATACACACTACACACACTATGCACACACACTCACAAACACATACACACTACACACACACACTCACAAACACATACACACTACGCACACACACACTCACTCACAAACACATACACACTCACAAACACATACACACTGCACACACACTCACAAACACATACACACACACACACTATGCACACTCACACACATACACGCTACACAAACACACTCACAAACACATACACACTACACACACACTATGCACACACACACTAACAAACACATACACACTACACACACACTATGCACACTCACAAACACATACACACACACACTACGCACACAAACACACACTACATACACACACACACATTTCCTGCCTGCTAGATGAATTATGGCTTTTTCCACATTATTGAAATTATTGTACAACAGAATCGGGCATACAGCTTCACAACAGCCCAGCAGGTTTATACAAAAGAGTGTTTTCTACCCTCTTCTCCAGGCTTGCACAGTTTTAATTAAGTGTGCATGTGTCTTGTTAAACTTTGGCTTGTTTGCATGTTGCCTGAATTGTAACGGACTCTATTGCATGTGATGTACAGGACAGAGAGGAGCACATGACCGTGAGCAGCTGAGAGTAAACTGTGAGTGCAACCCTGTTCTTTCTCAATGGACTTCACTCAAACCTGCATTTTCTGTATCACCCTGTTATTATTTTCTGCAAATTGCATATCGTAATAGAGAGTTACAAGATGTAAACAGGATGTGTGTTAACATGATTTTAGTGTGGTTAAATTGCTAACCATTTCTGTGTAAAGTTATATCCAATTTTACTTTGCTGCCATGACGACGTATCGCTGTAAACCAAAAACCCTAAAATAACCGAAAAACAATGATTTAAACAACTTTACAGCTCAGTTAATAGACATGTTTTTACAGAAAAATGTAAGTGATTTTAAACAATTATAAGCTTCACATTTCTTCCTTGAAACCCTCCAAAAATTGACCACATTGACTTCCATTGTAAGTGTCACCTCAATTTTTACTTTGTTTATTTTTTCACTCTGAATATTCCTTTAATTGGCTGATCTTTTGCTATTTTGTTAGCTTGAAAATTTACCATCAGCCTCGTTAATTGATCACGATTCATGACTGTTTTTTTTTTTTTTAATTGCTGTATTTTGGGGTGAATTTTGAATAAATATAGTAAATACTTTTTTTTTTTTTTTTTTTTTTGTGCATCTCATTTGCTTTAATTAAATAGTATTATATCAAATATCTGCATTATATCAGCCATTGGCCACCCTGCTTTCCAGAATCTCAGTTGCCTCCGCGTCTGAGACCGTCAATCCGCGTATCTTATCACTTGGCTTGTTGAGCACGTTACCGTGGAGACGTAGCGCGTGTGGAGGCTTCACGCTATTCTCCGCGGCATCCACGCACAATTCACCCCGCACCCCACCGAGAGCTAACCACATTATAGCGACCACGAGGAGGTTACCCCATGTGACTCTATCATCCCTAGCAACCGGGCCAATTTGGTTGCTTAGGAGACCTGGCTGGAGTCACTCAGCACGCCCTGGATTCAAACTCATGACTCCAGGTGTGGTAGTCAGCGTCAATACTCGCTGAGCTACCCAGGCCCCCCTAAAGATAGATTATTTAAATTGTAAAGTACTTATACATTATAATAGTACTCCCTTGCCTTTCATATTTGCTGGTTTTATTAAGAAAATCATTGTACAACAGCATTTATTTATTTATTGTAATACAGTAAAAACATGACCCTTTGAAAACAATGGAAATAGTAAAAGTTAAATATCCTGACGTGTTACGGTAATGACAGTTGGAGAATAAAATGTGCTTAAGTATCCTAAAAATAATGTTACAATGATGATAATAATAATAATAAAAGAATCCATATTAATTTTGGGTTAAATATGACCAGGATTTTTTTTCTTCTTTTTTTTCTATATTTACCTACATATATTTTTACTACATGAAAAACGAGAACCAATTTAAGATCCCTTTTCACCTACTACTTCAATATCACAGAGGTTTGCTGTTAGAAAAGACTTACTAATGTAGCCAACATTATGACGCTTTAGATGTTCTTAAATGTTCCTAAAATGTCCCAACACTTTAGTTTTCAGGTAACCAGGAAGAGGCCAACAACAAAGATCATGTCGTCCAAATCATCCCTATTTAAAGTCATTCTTCTGGGTGACGGTGGGGTTGGCAAGAGCTCCCTCATGAACCGCTACGTCACCAACAAGTTTGACTCCCATCTTTTCCACACCATAGGTGTAGAATTCCTCAACAAAGACCTGGAGGTTGACGGCCGTACAGTCACCTTGCAAATCTGGGATACGGCCGGCCAGGAGAGATTCCGGAGTCTGCGAACACCCTTTTACCGCGGTTCTGACTGCTGCCTGCTGACCTTCAGCGTGGACGACAGTCAGAGCTTCCACAACCTCGCCAACTGGAAAAAAGAGTTCGTCTACTATGCCGACGTCAAGGAACCTGACACGTTTCCTTTTGTGGTTCTGGGCAACAAGGTCGACGTGCCGGAGAGGCAAGTGACGAGTGAAGAAGCTCAGGAATGGTGCAGGGAGAACGGTGACTTCCCGTATTTCGAGACCAGTGCCAAAGATGCGATTAATGTTGCGGTAGCATTCGAGGAAGCTGTGAGGAGAGTTCTAGCCACGGAGGAGCGGCACGAGCATTTGATTCCGACAGACACGGTCAATCTGCATCGGAAGCCACGAAGCGGCAGCCCCTGCTGTTAACGGACTTGAACTATATGTCATAATGATCTATTTACATTAGCTGTTTAATGCTCATTGAATGAACTGGAAGAATCCGCATTATATTTCAAGATGCACTTACTTGGATATGCACTAACTAGTAAACACTGGGTTGGTTCCTTTGGGTGACACTCTTGTATCTGATCTGAACTGCTTGTATTTAAACAATTCGGTGCATTCAGTTGTTATATATATATATATCTTATGGGATTTGAGAGGGTTACTGTGTAAACTGATATAAGTTTGTCTTCAGCATGATAGTCTAATAGTGAAGAGCAAATGCAATAAATACACTGCTAAAATCATTTTCTTAATCAGTATTTTTGTTTTCCAGTAAAACTATCTGAACATCCTTAAAATACATTTACTTGTTGAAGATCTTTTGTCTTGTTTTCAGAGAAATCGAACAAAATGTGGTGACGTTTACGCATATAACGAGAAAAAACGATTTGCCAAAAACTCGATTCAAAGAGGAAACAAGTTTATTTTTCTTCCATCATTGGCAAATATTTTTTTCTTGTCATAAACATAAACTCCACCAAATTTGGTTAGATTTCTCTGAAAACAAGACTTAATATCTTCTGCCATTATATGCTTCTCAAGTCATTTTTTCTTGTTTTAAAAACGCTTTGATATTTTTGCCAGAAAGTAAGACAAAAATTCCCTGTAAGTATTTTTATTTATTTTTTTGCAGTGTACTTAATACTCTGGAATAGATCTTGAATTAAAGTTAATAAAAAAATTTAAAAAAAAGCATACATTTATGCTTGTTTTAAGCATAAATCTCTTTATTAATTTAGTCAGATTTTTGCTTAAAACCAGAAGATGAAAAAGTTCACAATGGTGTAGAAAAATAAACTTAATTCAAGCTATATTCTCTGAAGTCTCATTAAGTTTGTTTTTCTACCCTGTTCATGAGTTTTTACATTTTAAAGCTTATCCTTAAAAAAAAAAAAAACAATTTGCCAATTGAAAAATAACTTCAAGATGTATTCTCTTAAAGGAATATTTGATAAAAGTTAAGCTCATTCTACGACATTTGTGGCATAAAAATACATTGAAAAATAATTTTAATTTAGCCTTTTTCTTAAAAAAAAAAAAAAAAAACACAAATGTGTGTTCCAGTGAGACACTTACAATGGAAGTCAATGGGGTCAATAATCTGTAAACATTAAAATACTCACTGTTTCAAAAGTATAGACACAAGACATAAACAATATGTGTGTTAACATGATTTTACTGTCATAAAATCACTTACTAACCACATCTGTGGAACGATATAGACAATTTTTTAGCTTTGTTGGTATTATGATGTAACACTGTAAACGGACTGTAAAAACGAAGATTTAAACAAATTTAATGTATTGTATGTAAGTGTTTTTATAAAATTATAAGCGTCATATTTCTGCCTTTTAACACTCCAAAAAGTAGCCCCATTGACTTCCATTGTAAGTGTCTCACTGGAACACAGATTTGTGCTTTTTTTTTTTAAAGAAAATTAAATCAACATTATGACACAAATGCTGTCGATTGATCTTGCGTTGAACCCGGACTATTCCTTTAATGTCTTTTTAAATTTTGCTTCTCATGAAAATGTATCTTGTTTTAAGGATGTTTAGACATTTTTACTGGAAAGCAGGACAAAAATGACAAAAAGAAAACAATTTCTGTGTTTTGTATAGTATTTTTCCCTGTATCTATATGATTAACGTAGCTCCTATCATGCAAGAGAGTTTCATACACTGTGTCTGAGTGATTTCTAATATATTAACATTACGAGACTGTGTAGAGTGTGCCAAATATAAATACTTATGAACATATAACTGTGGATAAGGTGAAAATACTTAGCACTTACTTTGAAAAGAAGCACTAAAATATTGATAATGTAGATTGTTTAATTGAAATTAAAGCAGAAAAATTGAACAATGCTTATTTGATTTGACGTTGTCATATATAGTAGCTACATTTTCACTGTCTCAAGTTTTTAACCAGTCTGAAGTTTGAAACTTAAATGCATCTTCCTCATGCAATTCACCATAGGTTATAGACTTTGCATGTGAAATGTGCAGTTAGCGGTACCAAAGAGAATTGCAAAATACTGTCACAACAATGGCTCAAGCAATGCTGTGAGTTTTGGGCAGGGCTTCTTATTATTTTTGCAATTCCATTTGGTGCACAGAAATTACATAACCCCAGTATTCCCAGAACTTCATTATTTGTTGCACAACATTAGGTGGTAAATGCTCTTGAGTTGTATCTAAAATAACAAGACCATTTAGACAACACGCCTGTATGTTTATTATGCATGAGGGCAAAATGAAAGAACACAAATGAATGCATGATACGTATAATCGTAGAGAAAACAAATCAACTAAGGAGATGCTTCTTCCCAAGAAACTGAATTTTCCTGTCGAAGGCTGTGGAGCGGATCGGAGCGTTGGCTTCATAGAAGGGATTCATCGCAAACTGGGTAAAAAAAACACATTTTTTTTTTAACTAATTCATTGCATTTCTATGGAATGTCAGTATGACATAAGATATGCTGTACCTTGATGTACAGATCATACACATCGTTGAAGAAGTTCTTGATTCCATCCTCTTGTCGAACATCATGCAGCATAATAAATCTCATATGTATACAAGCAAATGTTAAGGAATAATCATTGATGCAAAGTGATTGAATCAAAAGTCCAATATTATATAGAAGACCATATGAAAAATCTTTAATTTATAAAACTGGGAATAAAGTTATGACTGAGAAATACATTTTTAAAGATTCTTTACTACTTCTAGGACACTAATTGAATGTAAGCAACTGTTAGTAAAGCAAAGGGGGGATTTACCAAATACATTATTACATTTTTAACTTAACCCTTGTGCGACCTTCGGGATTTGTTTTTTCCATCATTTTGGCTGTGTTAATGCCAACAGCATAAATTTTGCCAAAGGAGTGTATTTTTGGGGGAATTTTGATATTTCAACCTCAGTTCCTATAATACATCTATAATACACTGTGTACACAAAATAGTTACACTCAGGACCTTCAGGACAAAAATGTCCCCATTGAAACCCATTAAAACTGCAATATTTGATCCCAGTGCCATTAAAGCATAAAATCATGAATTATATGATATTATGCTTTCATTCCGGAGCCCTGGCTTCAAAATTTACATTTGTAATATTTTCCACCAGATGGCGCCATTTTTCTCATGTTTAGCCTATGGAGCAAATACATGCTTTTCCCCTATTCTCTGTTTGCTGTATTATAGAGCACTGCAGGACAACTGAATAAATGATGCAGCTAAAATTGTGTGTGTGTTGGTATGGATGTCAGAGTGTGTTTTGTATGTGTGCGTGTGTGTAAAAAACAACAGTGGCATTATGTAAACAAACTGGCATTTAAAGGGTTAAAATCCTGAAAATGAATGAATGTTTGGTAGTTATGACCAGGACTGATGTTGGTTAAAAAAAAATAACGCATTGAAAGTGGAAAATAATATTAATATATAATATAATTATGGCAGTTTTTTGACATGGACATTTTTGTCCTCTGAGGATTTTTAAATTGACGCACAAGGGTTAAATAGGTATGCTGATAATATTATTTGTAATTAATTGAATGATATACAAGATTGTACAAGACTGCATAAAATAAAAGAAAAATAAAAACAGATAGTGGAAAAGCATTTTCACTATTGTACAGTCTTAAATTATGTACATGATTTAAATGACATTAAGTATTTGATCAGGATATGACCAGCAGTGACAAAGGCAGATACAAACCATTCATTGAACTTGTCCACAGTCTTCAGGTACATGTTATTGGACAACCACATATTTTCATCAACTAGATCAAGAGCAGCATGAGCGATGAACTGATTCAGGTGTCGGTGGTCATCCTGTCACAAGACATACAGCACTATTTATTAATTACTGATATCATGTAATGTTAGTTAATATTCACACGTCACAAACCTTTGATTCTGCCTTTCCAGAAGGGAGAAACTCCATCTCGAACACTGGATTATCATGATGACCCACCATAACAAAATAAAAACTGCCTGACATTGTTAATCTTCAGATGAACAAATGATTCAGTTTAGAATAAAAACAGGAATGAACACATTACACTGCAATTACACCTTCAGTGTCACTGGACGCATGAGATTCTCTTTACATATGATACATTCTAATTCTATTAAAACCGTTGATGTTCTGTAGAATAATAAAGAATAAACACTGGACTGAAGATCGCGTATTGTTGAGCACAACATTTCCCGTTTCCGGTGCTCTCACAAACAGCCAATGGGATGAGAGGATACGCACCACGTGATCAAGACAAAGCCGGAAGTTCAACAGTTTGTTGGCCGTTAGAAACATGAACGGCGCTTTAAAGAGGAACATCGTCGATTGATCGAGTTACATGAAGATGTCTGTGAGGAAAGAGGTGAGTCTGTCTCCGGATGAGATGCGACAGAAGCTGTATCAGACCTTCAAGAGTCGCGGAGTTCTGGACACACTGAAGGTGACAGACACTATCTGTCTGTCTGTCTGTCTGTCTGTCTGTGTGTCTGTCTGTCTGCCTGTCTGTCTGTCTGTTGATAAATCAACAAAATGACCAGAAATGACTAAAAATGACAAAATATATGTCTATCTGTCTTCTGTCTGTTTAATATTTATCTGTCTGTCGGTGTGTCTATCTATCTATCTATCTGTCTGTCTGTCTGTCGATCTGTCTGTCACTATTTCTGTTCTACCTATCCATCTGTCTGTCTGTTGATAAATCAACAAAATGACTCAAAATGACAAAATATCTGTCTGTCTGTCTGTCTGTCTGTCTGTGTCTGTGTCTGTGTGTGTGTGTGTGTGTGTGTGTGTGTATATCTATCTATCGGTCTGTCTGTGTGTGTATTTATCTATCTGTCTGTCTGTGTATCTATCTATCTATCTGGGTCGATCTGTCTGGCTGTCTGTCTGTGTGTGTGTGTATATATATATCTATCTATCTATCGGTCTGTCTGTGTGTGTATTTATCTATCTGTGTGATCTATCTGTCTGTCTGTGTATCTATCTATCTGTGTCGATCTGTCTGTCTGTCTGTCTGTCACTATTTCTGTTCTATCTATCTGTCTTATCTGTCTGTCTGACAATAAATCAACAGAAGGACCAGAAATGACTCAAAATGACAAAAGATCTATCTATCTATCTGTGTATCTGTCTGTCTGCCTGTCTGTATAATATCTGTCTGTCGGTGTATCTATCTGTCTGTCTGTCGATCTGTCTGTCACTATTTCTGGTCTATCTATCTGTCTGCCAACATTTCTGTTCGGTCTGTCTGTCTGTCTGTTGATAAATCAACAAAATGACCAGAAATGACAAAATATCTGTCTATCTGTGTATCTATCTGTCTGTCTATCTGTCTGTCACTATTTCTGTTCTACCTATCTATCTATCTATCTATCTATCTATCTATCTATCTGTCTGTCTGCCAACATTTCTGTTCTATCTGTCACTATTTCTGGTCTGTCTGTCTGTCTATCTGTCTGCCAACATTTCTGTTCTATCTGTCTGTCTGTCTGTCACTATATCTGTTTTATCTATCTGTCTGGCTGTTTATTTATTTAAATACTATTTTGTTGATGTATTTATTTATTTATTTATTTATCTATCTGTATTTATTTATCTGTCTGTCTATCTGTCTGTATTTATTTATCTGTCTTGTCTGTCTATCTGCCTGTTTGTCTGTTTATTTATCTGTCTGTCTGTCTGTCTATTTATTTATCTGTCTGTCTGAACATTTATTTATCTGTCTATCTATCTATGTGTCTGTTTGCTTGTCTGTCTGTCTATTTATTTATTTATGTATTTATTTATTTATTTGTCTGTTTGTCTTTTTTCTGTCTTACTGTCTATCTGTCTTTTAGGCATGTAATAATGCACAAATTCCATGATATGATTAAAAAAAGAATGGAGCCCAAAAATGTTTTGCTTAAACTTATTAAAGGTACACTCAGTATTTTTTCTCATTAAAAAAAGTTTAACTTCTAAAGACATGAATTGTAATTTTTCAATATACAGTACTGTGCAAAAGTTTAATGCACTTGTGAAAAATGTTGCATAGTGTCCTCACTATGTCTGTCTTCAAAAATAATGCCATAAATAGTTTTCATTTATCACTTAATGTCATACAAAGTCCAGTAAACATAAAAAAAGCTAAATCAATATTCAGTGTGGCCACCTTTGCCTTTAAAACAGCCCCAATTCTCCTAGATACACCTGGACACAGTTTTTCTTGGTTGTTGGCAGATAGGATGTTTCAAGCTTCTTGGAGAATTCACCACAGTTCTTCTGTCTATTTAATCTGTCTCAAGTGTTTCTGTCTCTTTATGTAATCTCAGACAGACATGATGTTCAGTGGGGTCTCTGTGGGGGGCCATGATATCTGTTGCAGGGCTCCCTGTTCTTCTATTCTAATCTTTTCTATTTGCAAAAGTAATGTTTGTGAGTCTAACATTTATATTTCCTATTGACACACTAAAGCTGAAGATATAAATAACCATCTTAAGATAAATGTTTTTGTGAAACATCTTATGTGCCTAAGACTTTTGCACAGTACTGCATGTAGAAAATCATGAGCACTCACATTAAAATGAAGACTCCATATCAGTAACCTTATAAAAGCGGTTTTATTCTACATGGAGAGGGTCCACTCCGCACATGTTAGAATCACATGACCAGCCGAATGCTACTCGCTTAATCTCAGTAACCGTCCTGTTATTGGACACTTTCACTCACTGATTAAAGTAATCATGACTGACTGTGAATACTACATTTCTACAATAGCTTCTGAAACTTAAAACTATTGATTTTAAATGCTTCTGCATCCAAGCCACTAGGTGTCAGTGTAAGTCCAAGATGACACAAAGACAAAAGTTACTGAGAGCACCTGTAGAGAGTTTGACATTCATTCAATTTATTTTAAATCTTAAATGACACAAAATTGGCTGACAAAAAGCAGAGCTCTATAATAAAGTAACAAACTGCAGCACTGCATTTATTCTTCATTTTTATTAGTATGGCAGTTTTAAACAATACGTACATCGTTTCAAAGCAGTCCTGTGAAAAAAAAATCATGCTTTAATGTCTGAAAGCCCCCAGTGAGCACGCTAAAGGTGACTGTGGCAAGGAAAAAACTCATTTAGGACCCTGACCACTGGCTTTATGATAAATGCACATATGCCAATATTATTTAGCGGTTAAAGCAAAAAAAATATACACGCATGTTTTTGCCCTTTTCACGTTGAATGTAACCACACCTTTACTGTCGTTCTTACCGGCTTATCTAATATCCGCATGTGTTGTGCTTATACCTGTTTACATTTCGACGTCAAAAGTAGAGAATCTCATGTTTTTTCTATATTTTGCTCTGCCTGTTACCCAGACGCAGCTCCGGAATCAGCTCATCCAGGAGCTGCAGCAGCCGGTGCGTCGAGGAGAGACTGTTCTCAGACCAGCTGCAGCTCACACTGACTCTGTGTTAGTTTCTGCATGCAACTCCGTCATCATAGATCACCTGCGGAGTGTCGGATATGACTACACACTGTCAGTCTTCTATCCAGAGAGTGGAATGAACAAAGACAAGGTGATTTGATGTGGCTATATACACATTATAATAAAGTTCAGTGTAGATTTGTCAATGACAGTTTGCTTGTTTGTTTGACTTCAAGGTGTTGTCAACCAGAGATCTTCTTCAGCTAATTAAAATCAGCCCTCATTTGCCTTTATATAAAGCTCTGGTAATTAAACATCTATTTGTTCTGTGTAAAAATGACAGTAGAATTAGTCACTGCCTTTCTTTAACACATTCGGTTCTTTCTTATACTTTCATGTGTGAACAGATATCAAATATCCAGAAGGGAGAGAAAGGTAAGTTAAATAATTCAAGTACTTTGGTTAATAAATCATATTATTAGGGGGCCTGGGTAGCTCAGTGGTAAAATACGCTGGCTACCACCCCTGGAGTTCGCTAGTTCGAATCCCAGGGCGTGCTGAGTGACTCCAGCCAGGTCTCCTAAGCAACCAAATTGGCCCGGTTGCTAGGGAGGGTAGAGTCACATGGGGTAACCTCCTCATGGTCGCTATAATGTGGTTTGTTCTCGGTGGGGCGCATGGTGAATTGGGCGTGGTTGCCGCGGTGGGTGGCGTGAAGCCTCCACATGCGCTATGTCTCCGTGGCAACGCGAGTTGAGTTCAACAAGCCACGTGATAAGATGCGCAGGTTGACTGTCTCAGACATGGAGGCAACTGGGATTCGTCCTCCGCCACCCGGACTGAGGCGAATCACTATGCGACCACGAGGACTTAGAGCGCATTGGAAATTGGGCATTCCAAATTGGGAGAAAAAGGGGAAAAATCCCCCCCCCCCCAAACAAAAAATCATATTACTGGGGTCCGGGTATCTCAGCGAGTATTGACACTGACTATCACCCCTGGATTCGTGAGTTTGAATCCAGGGCATGCTGAGTGACTCCAGCCAGGTCTCCTAAGCAACCAAATTGGCCCGGTTGCTAGGGAGGGTAGAGTCACATGGGGTAACCTCCTCGTGGTCGTGATTAGTGGTTCTCGCTCTCAATGGGGCGTGTGGTAAGTTGTGCGTGGATCGTGGAGAGTAGCATGAGTCTCCACATGCTGTGAGTCTCCGCGGTGTCATGCACAACGAGTCACGTGATAAGATGCGCGGATTGACGGTCTCAGAAGCGGAGGCAACTGAGACTTGTCCTCTACCACCCGGATTGAGGTGAGTAACCGCGTCACCACGAGGACCTACTAAGTAGTGGGAATTGGGCATTCCAAATTGGGGAGAAAAGAGGATCAAATGTAATAAAAATAAAAATCATATTATTACTTTCCTAATACACATTCCTAAACAGTTCTTCAGTGCTCCTGTGAATTCTCGATGGATAAAAGTCCCGCCCTTCATTTTCTCATTCATTCTGAAATATGTCTGATTATGGAAATAAAACTGGGTTGTGAATAGCATTTCGCGTTGACCTCAAATGCAGACAAATCTGTTGAATCAGCTGTACCATTTCTGTGATGAAGATGGATTTTCCCTACAGGCTTCTTGTTGAGTCTCCTCACAGAGTTGACCGACTATCATGTTTCTAGAGAGCGCTGTGATACAGCTACGCAGACCACCTCTACACCAGCACATAAAGAATCTCTCGGTAGGACTAAGACAATTCTGTCATCATTTATCATGAAAGTTATGTAAACGTAGTCCATACAGTTATCATATCCATTGCATTCCAAGTCTTCAAAAGTGAAAAACAGACCCAAACAAAATCTGAATTATTCCTTCAACCCTTTAATGCATAGTGACCCGGGACCTCATTCCACCCACTGTACCTCATCCATCCATTTTTTTTTTTTTCGAGTTATGCCCACACCTCTTTAGTATTTCTCAACCTTTTTCTTCTGAATAGTGTAGCAAAAAAAAAAAAAGGGCAAAATTGCACAAAATTATTTTTTATAACTGCTTAATTACCAGAAGTGTATATGGTCAATAATTGCTTGCTTTTTTTTGCACTTCCATAAGTCATATTTGTATGATTATTTCACATCAGTACAAGTTTAATATCACAAGACACATATACAGTATTTCTTTGTTTATTGAAAGACAAATGAGTACTATAACACATTTATTTTCTGTGTGAAAATGGTGAATTATCAGGATCTCGGATGCGTGTACATGCTTATTATACATGCCATTTCTTACTCAAGGTGGCGCTGTTGTTTCAGTGATTGATTAGATCTACATTTGACATTGCTATTTGGCGAAGAAGCAATGTGGAAGTAAACTATAGCAAGTTTAACACATGAACAGTATGATTTGGATATTGTCATTTGGGTGTACTACTGAAATAATGTAAGTTGTGTGTCTATTTAGACTGAGTGAATATATTCTATTCTATTATTTTCTAATTGTCTTGAAATGTTTTGAAAATTGGACACTATCTGGGCATTTTGTAGATGCATTTGTGACAGATATACAGTATGTGCCGGGTCATTAAAGACCCGAGGTGTGTAGTGATGTTTGGTGAAACACCCATGCATTTAAGGGTAAAGTATGTTGGCTAATTTGATTCTGTTTTCAGCTGCCAATAAGAGTGTATAATTTTCAGCTCTGTTTGACACATTTTAACACGTTTAAATCCATTCAGAAGATTTGACCCCAAAATCTGTGCAGAAAAGGCATAAAAAGGCTGCAGACTCCATCTTGGCTTTATGTTTTACCCACCAGCTACCTTATTGTTCATTTATTTTTATTTTTTTCTGTGACAAGAAATGATATAAAAAAGCCTAACAAACTCTCACCTCATGTTGACCATGGTTTGCAGTTGAGAAGATGCAGTTGATTGATGAGGAGTATGAAGGTCTGCGACACAGAGGAGACCGCTGGGCGTCAGTCGAGGCAAAGCTCGCAGAATACAGGAAGGAGATCCAGGAGCAAGCTCAGGTGGAGCTGAACGCAAAGGTCTGTATCTCTGACACCTGGGCAGCTAACATATTTCCATGGACCTTTCTTTTATTAACATTAAGATTTTAAATTGTAAATGTATACAAATCTGTGAGTAAAAAGGGTATATCTTAGTTCCTGTAAGATTTTCACCATTTTAAAACGCTATTTAGTGTGGAGCTATAACAATGACAAAAGTATTTGAACCTGAAATGAGTTCATTTGAATTCTGAACATGCGACATTCAACAAAACTGTGTGACGGAGCGACAGATCGCAGCTGTAAAGTTCTGGTGCCGTAAAAGTCCCATTTAAAAATCGCCCAATAAATTACGCATTTATTAACACATTGGATTAAAACCAGTAATTTAGCGACTGCAACGATGGCCATTATAATGAATGTAAGTAAAAAAAAATGTCATTGAAAATTTACTTGACTAAGAGTAAAAAGTACCCACCATTAAACCTACTCATAAAAGTAAATTTCTCCAAAAAGTTACTCAAGTAAATATAACAGAGTAAATGTAGCAGCTGTAAGCGTGACATCATTCACAACTCATTTTACTTCTGTAATGTGGTGTTTGTTAGCGAAACATTTTTATATATATATATATATATATATATATATATATATATATATATATATATATATGGTACTGTAGATAAATTGTTTTTTGTTTTTTTTTCTAATATGTTAAGTGGAATTCTAGACGTGACATTTAACAAAACAAAAGATTATTTTTGTGTATTTTACAAAAAAAATTTTTAAACAGATTTATTTGTTTAGATTTGTATTTTTTGGGGTGGAATTAGCTGTATAAAATATATATATATATATATGTGTGTGTGTGTGTGTGTGTGTGTGTGCGCGGTTTACCAGTACTAACGAAGTATCGCGATACCAGAAAAATTTGAACAGTACGATATCATCTTGTTGCTGATTTCGTTACCATATTACAGTATGCTGTCAGTAGAAAAATGATATGAGATGTGATAAATTGGAGATGAAATCAATGACGATCTGAAAATTAAATAAAATAAAAAACCTCTGGGTATGGTTAAGTGTGATCATTAAACAGCAGAAGGATGTAATTTAATTAAATATTATACAGTCACATGCACTGCATGCTACAGAATGAACGAGAGGTGCCGCTCTGTCATCTGCTTCACACACTCACACAAACGCAACACACACTACTGGTGCTTAATTTTCATGCAGTGTGTTTAGAGTATAAACGGCTGTTAACACTTAAATGAACTCCTCCGGTGCAGCTCGGAGATTTCAGCTCGAGAGTCACGACGGGATTATCTCAGCATTAATGGGAAGCTTGATATAACTAACCTGTCAAAAAAGGAAGAACTCAAAGGTCTGTCAAAATAAAAGTCCCGCTAACATGAAAGCTCTATTCAAAAGGATGCGTGAAATTGAAGACAGAAAAATATTACTACTGTATACAAATGTAATATTCAAAAAGTACCAATAATACTCATAATAACAATTATATCATATTAAATGGTTGTTGTTTTTTTATTATTATTATTAATATTATTATTATTTGTAAGCAATATCAGCAAATATCATAGCAGCCTTGTGCCACAGGTAATCAGAGTTTTTTTAATTAATGTTTTCATTAATACTGTGCAGCTCTGTTGTGCAACATTTTATTTTACCAAAAATAAAATTGCACTTTTTTGTAAAAACAAAATATATATAATTATATTTTTATTTGATTAAAGCTATCTGTGTCAATTTGAACATCATTTGATCATAACATTTAAAATGGAAAATTTGTATCTGTGAGACTTTATGCAGTTCTTTTATTCAAGTAGTTTTCTGTATAATTTCATAAAAAATCTGAGGCTTTTTATTAGTTGATTATAGTATTGATTTAGTATCGATTCCGAGGTACCAGGGCTGATATCGTACCGAAGCCTATATATATATATATAACCAAGCTTTGCTTGACTTTTGGCATAGTTTGTTTACAATCTGAATGTGAGAGATTTGTATGTCAAGATCTGATTTTCTTAATCTGAAAATTTGAACCTGCAATTCGATTAATCTGAAATTTAAATTCCACCTCTAAAAAATTGAAAACAAACAAAATAGTCTGCTGTTAAAATATACAAATGTTTAAAATACCCCACAAAATTCACATGTCTAGAATTCAAACAAACAAATGTCAGATTCAAATATTTTTGTCATTGTTTTAGCTCCATAGTTTTGCCTTCGCTAGTTCATTTCAATGATCCTGCTGTGACAAAAACATTTCTGAAAGTATTTTTAAAATTGTTTTAGCTTAAATAGAACTTGCCAACTTTTCAAAATGCTGCCCTAGCAACTACTCAATACACCTTAGCAACCACATAGCAAGTCATAAATAACTACATAAGACATACATAAACTTCAAACTGTTTCTTTCAGACAAGTCTTTGTCAAGCCAACATTCAAAGTTTGTCTTGACGAGCTTTCCTTTTCTAATAACTGTACATTGCACATTACACATTTTCACACATGACGATGTGATGAATTGTGATGCAGTGTTTGTTTTCACCATCATAATGCAGCTGCAGCACTTTATGGATGTGGAGATCACAAAGGTGAAGAGAGAGGAGCAAGAGAAATCTCGCAAGGAAATCCTGGAGCTGAGACGAGACATGGAGAGAACGTATGAGCACAAATCGGAGGCGCTGATGAATCGAGAGAGAAACGCCATCGAGCGATTACAGAAACAACAGGAGGTACGCAGCCTTCGCACTGTCACCAAATAATAACTAACTTCATTTCGCTCCAACTATTAAACCTCCAATCTTCTGTCCACTTCAGATAGAGGAGAAGGAGATTTATTCTCAAAGACAAGCGCTGCTGAAAGACATTGAATCGGTGAGGAGCAGAGAGGCAGAACTAAAACAGAGAGTGGAAGCCTTTGACAAGTGAGTAATAACTGGGTTTGTACAGTTATATCAGAGTCCTCCAAAACTGCTATTATCTTTCATTAGATGCCAGAATCGTGCATATAATACCCCTGAAAATTATTTGAATCTCACGACAGGACATGTAAGCTACATGAGGAGAAGGTGACAACCATGGATGATCTTCTTCGGAGGAGAGAACTGTCTTTGAAGAGCATGGAGGACGCATTCAATCAGAAACTGAAGAGCGAGTTGATGAAGTGAGCTCAAATGTTGTCTTAGAGCATCACACTAATACTTTACAATACTGTAACAGTATAAGGACGGGCAAGGAGGAGGCGGGAACCGGCTGAACAGTAAACATAAAGTTTAATAAGAAACTCAACATAAAACCAACATAGGCACACATGCAATGCGGCCGTGTGCGTCTCTCTCTCTCTCTCTCTCTCTCTCTCTCTCTCTCTCTCTCTCTCTCTCTCTCTCTCTGATCAGCTGATTCAGCGCCGTGCTCCATCACGGCCCGGCCACGCCCTCCTCCTCATCACAAATACATTTCTAAATTTTTAATCGAAACCTCGATTCTATTAAAAGGATTTTTTCTGTTGTTTATGACTGATGTTCATCAGACCAGCAGATGGCGCTCTTGTAAAACGAGGTGCATTATTTGTTTTTTTGCAGACTCTAGAGAGGGCAATTAAACGTAAGCATTAAACGTGTTCGCAACTCAGTAATGTGATGTGTTTATGAGCTGATCAGAATATTCAGTGAGAAAAAAACAAGTTGGGTGAACCATGTGGAATTGATGGGATGGTGGAAAGCGTTCTCTATGACAAGTGGGTTAGTTCACCCAAAAATGAAAATTCTGTCATCATTTACTCGCCCTCATGCCATGCCAGATATGTGACTTTCATTCTTCTGCTGAACACAAACGAAGTTTTTTAGAAGAATATTTCAGCTCTGTTGGTCCATACAATGCAAGTGAACGGTGACCAGAACTTTGAAGCTCCAAAAAGCACATAAAGGCAGCATGAAAGTAATCCAGTTGTTAAATCCACGTCTCTGAAGCGATCCAATCGGTTTTTGGTGAGAAAAGATCAAAATATAACTCCTACACTTTACATCTTGTCATTGCAGACTCTAGACACGATCATGACATCAAGCTCGATTACTTGAGTGCTAAACGCATGTGCACTTGATGGTGCTAGGAAGTGTAATTGAGCTATAATCAGGATTTCCAGTTAGACCGCTGATGTCAAGCTTTTATAGTGAACATTGAGTTACGTTTTGGTCAGTTCTCACCCAAAACTGAATGGATCGCTTCAGAAGACAACTGAATTACATTCATGCTGCCTCTGTGCTTTTTTTGAGCTTCAAAGTTTTGGACCCTGTTGACTTGCAGAGCAGAAATATTCTTCTAAAAATCTTCATTTGTGTTCTGCAGAAGAAAGAAAGTCGTACACATCTGGGACGGCATGAGTGTGAGTAAACGATGACAGAATTTTCATTTTTGGGTGAACTATTTCTTTAAATTCTAGAAGGCTTAATATTCAGAGGGGCACATTTTAGCCCACACAAGGGCTTTTCACACAGCGCCTACCTTGGGTTATCATCTTTTTTTAATTGTACACTTTTAACCTTGGGTAAAGCAACATTTAACACTTGTAATTTCCCCCGGGGTTATGAAACCCTGCTTCAGTGCAAGGTTAACCCCGCATAGCTGTGTCAAATGTATCCAGTGTGAAACGATGTGGCATTATAAAGTCGTTTATCAACAGCCAACCAGTCATATAATGCCTCAGTGCTTACCTCATTAAATATTCATGCGCTTTGTACAGTCGAAGAAACTTTCCCACGCTGTTTACGTTCTCCATGTGAGGGAAACAGCCGAACAGTGACTGATGGCAAACACAATATGTGCCCCTTTTGCGTGTGGTTTCATGGTATGTTTCAGAAGACATATTATAAACAGAGCGGTTTTGCTTGGCGATGTTTCCACAGATACGCAGTTAGACTGCGTGGCGCTCGCGAGCTCTATTCGTCATCGATTGATGTTCAAGACAAATGTTTGCCTCTTCTTGAAATCTGTTTGCGTAGCATTTTTTGCTAATTTTAAATGGTTCGTCATCTGTTGCCTACAGCATCAAGTGAAGCAGTAAACAGTAAATGAACGTTGTCTCGGGCAGAGGCGCAAAAAACATATATGCAAGGTATGCAATGCATAGGGGCGCCATGTAAAGGGGGGTGCCAGCGGCTCACTAAAGGTGGTGCAATCAGCCTCCTCGAACCCTCCAACATCATATATCTGTAACTGCATTTTGACTAGTAAAATTTCATAATGATCTGCCATTCACTCCTGTTCAAAATGCAATTACAGATATCTATAATTCATTTCATACTACTTAAAATTCCCAAATACACGCGTTAGCTATGTAGCCTATTTTTGTTTTCGTTAATTAATTTGTTCCTAGTGCAACTGTCCATTCCTGATATTAACAATTGCTCATTTTTGACATCTGTAATTCAGTTTTCATTGTTGCAATGTTAATTTCAGATATCTGTAATGTGATTGTAACTAGTAACTAGCTTTTTAAGATATTTTTAATTACTCATCAATTTATCGATATCTGAAATCTGTTTCCAGATGTTTGAAATACCAAATCTAACATGTTGAAATTCATTCACAGATATAAAAAATGAAGCATTTTCACAAGTTGTAATTCAATTGTTGGTATCAGGGATGGATATTTATACTAGTAACAATGTAATTACTGATATAGAAATTATTATTTTTACTAGTAAGAAGTACATAGCTGATATGTGTATTTGAAATCCAACTAGTAAGAAATTAATTATAATTAAAATATATGTTATGGTGTTTTGAACAGGAGTGAATGACAGATCATTTTAGAGTTCTACTAGTGAAAATGCAGTTACAGATATCATATATATATATATATATATGCAGTACTGTGCAAAAGCCTTAGGCACATAAGATGTTTCACAAAAGCATTTATCTTAAGATGGTTATTTATATCTTCAGCTTTAGTGTGTCAACAGGAAATATAAATGTTAGACTCCCAAACATTACTTTTGCAAATAGAAAAGATTAGAATAGAAGAACAGGGAGCCCTGCAACAGATGTCATGGCCCCCACAGAGACCCCCACTGAACATCGTGTCATTCTGAGATTACATAAAGAGACAGAAACACTTGAGACAGCCGAAATAGATAGAAGAACTGTGACGAATTCTCCAAGAAGCTTGGAACATCCTATCTGCCAACAACCAAGAAAAACTGTGTCCAGGTGTATCTAGGAGAATTGGGGCTGTTTTAAAGGCAAAGGTGGTCACGCCAAATATTGATTTAGCTTTTTTTATTTTTACTGGACTTTGTATGACATTAAGTGATAAATGAAAACTATCTATGTTATTATTTTTGAAGATATCCTCACTATGCAACATTTTTCACAAGTGCATAAAACTTTTGCACAGTACTGTATATATTCCTATTTTTGATATCAAGAATGAATGTTTTTACTAGTCCAAAACTAATGGCTGATAAAAATGTTTTACTAGTAGTTATTCCATTCCTGATATCAAGAATTGGCATTTTTGGGGTCTGTGTATCTCCGCGAGTATTGATGCTGACTATCACCCCTGGAGTCACGAGTTT
Source organism: Myxocyprinus asiaticus (assembly GCF_019703515.2). Classification (NCBI taxonomy): domain Eukaryota; kingdom Metazoa; phylum Chordata; class Actinopteri; order Cypriniformes; family Catostomidae; genus Myxocyprinus; species Myxocyprinus asiaticus. The sequence goes on from NC_059354.1 coordinate 50,436,518, forward strand.
GAATCCAGGGTGTGCTGAGTGACTCCAGCCAGGTATCCTAAGCAACCAAATTGGCCCGGTTGCTAGGGAGGGTAGAGTCACATGGGGTAACCTCCTCGTGGTTGCGATTAGTGGTTCTCGCTCTCAATGGGGCGTGTGGTAAGTTGTGTGTGGATCATGGAGAGTAGCATGAGCCTCCACATGCTGTGAGTCTCCGGTGTCATGCACAACGAGTCACGTGATAAGATGCGCGGATTGACGGTCTCAGAAGCGGAGGCAACTGAGACTTGTCCTCCGCCACCCGGATTGAGGTGAGTAACCGCGCCACCACAAGGACCTACAAAGTAGCGGGAATTGGGCATTCCAAATTGGGGAGAGAAAAAGAATTGGCATTTTAACTAGTGAAAATTGAATTACAGATATCAGTAATTCATACCTAGCACATGATTAAAAGTACATTTGGCTTGCGTGTTTCTCTGTGTTATGTAAATATCCTATTTATAGATATCACTGCTAGAGATAGACCGATTAATCGGTAAAACCGATATATCGGTGCCGATATTTGCTGTTTGGAACTAACCTTAATCTGCAAAAATGTATGTCTTTCATTATTGACAACATTCATTTATATTTATATTTTTATTCTCACTTCAATGCATATTTTGTTATTTTGATTAGATAATGACGTGTTCTAAATTGAAGAATGCAACTGTATGGAAACGCCCCACGTCAGCACAAACATCGTGTCGCCAACTTCACATCTTGCGAATAATAATAAACCTTATTTCTAATTAAACCTCATCTGGTGAATATATAGGCAATAAAATAAGAGTCCCTTGTGTGTTTTGGGCTTGTCCCACATTATGCACCATATCTTAATTTTTTATTCATTTTGGGCTCTTGTTGCCTCTATATCTGCACACGTCACAGTAACAAAAGACTAAGAAACATTTGTAACATTCAATAAATCAGTCGGCCAGTTAATCGGTTATAAGCCTTTTACACCACCTTTGTTATCGGTATTGGCAAAATCCACTATCGGTCGACCTCTAATCACTGCAAACTGAATATTTGTGTTATTTTAGACACCAGCTGGAGCTCAGGGAAGATTACGTCAAGAGAACTGAAAAGCTGACTGAAAATGAGAACAAGAACAAAGGTATGTGTTTGTGTTCAAAGCAACAGTTAATATTACACATTAATGCATTTAATTATATCATCATCAGTGTGGACCTGAGTTGCATTATTTATTATTTGTTTATAGGGAATTAATTTTATTAATCTGTCCGTACTGTAGATTTTATTGTTGATTAAGTGTCGACTTTTCCCATTTGCAGCAGAAACGCTTCGTCTGCAGGAACAGTCAGCAGTTATTGATGCAAAAGCAGAAGAACATGAGAGACACTTATCAGAACTCAAACTTTTAAAGGTAAACGGACTTTATCATTCCCGATTGGATAGTCAGTCCTTACTAAAGTACGTCAAGAAGCATGAAAGTATTGAATAGTCTTTGCACATCAGTGCCAGGATTATTCACGTCATTTTGCCCATGTGCAATGCTTTTTTACGAACCCTTAAAGGAAATCCTATTTTATTCTAAGTTCAGTATGAATGAATGATTTCTTCATAAGGTGTACAGTATGTGAATTAAACTTACACTGTACGTGACGTGAACTAAACCGATTAGATTGTTTTGATTGCAGATATTTGCGTAATAGTTGTCAGGCGAAATGTGATGCTGGATGAACGTCTGTCCTGAACTGTTGTGTTGTAGGTCGAGTTGGAGTCGGTGAGGTCGCATGCGTCTCTGTTAGCACAACAGAACAATCTGCTCCGAGAGAGACTGGAGAACATGAGTGATTATCCAACGCTGAAGAGAGAAACACTCGAGCTGCACAAAAACATTACACTCATGAGACAACAGATAGAGGAGAACCAGCTGGAGAACCAGAGACTCAGACAAGGTGAAGCATTCCCACTTTCTCTCTGCTACACTGTTTCACGCTGCAGATAGCGTTGCTGTGCCACTGAATAGCAAATACAGGAAACATTGACCGAGTGTGTTCTTACTGGGTCCTCATGGGCAGAAAAATTGCTCCATCGGAAATCGCTAACATAACTTGGAACCAGTTCTCAGTTCCCAACCCTAGTGATCATGATGTCGCTTAATTTGACATCTCTAGCAAAATGATCACAAATACAAATGAATATTCAATATATCACCAAGTCTTAATAGGCTATGTTCAGACTGCAGGCAAATCGGATTTTTTGTTAAACCAGATCTTTTCAGGTGTCCACACTATTAATTGCAAGTGATCAAATCAGATTTGCGCGTTCAGACATAACCAACCTATCTGCATGGGTTGCTATGGCAAGGACGTATGCGTACCCACGTGACGATGCTTTCAAAACAGATGCGGGAAAAATGGAGGTGCATCATCTCGCGCCCTGTCCTGTCGCGGTGCAGAAGTCCTCTGTCGCACAAGAAAAACTCAACGACGGAGGAGACTGGTAAATATGGTGATGTTCCGTGCTGCAGTCACCAACTTGTGATGTCATCGTTGTGTGTCGCGTTAAGAGTGACGCAAAAGACCATTTGAAATCCGATTGGAGCAGCCAGAGCGTCCGGACTGAGACGCATCTGAAAAGATCAGATTTCATGTGGTTTTTTGCTGTCTAGACTATCAAAACTCATCTGGATATGCAAAAAAATCTGATTTTTAGTGGCAGTCTGAACAAGGCCTTAGATTTACTCAAATGGACTGAAAAGATGATAGTAAGATGAAAAGAGTTTTTTTTCTTACACACACACACACACACACACACACACACAGGGGGAAAAATGTGTGCGGACTGTCTCCCAAGTGACATTAAAACCAGTATGGTGTGCAAAAAATGCATAGACATTGCATCATTATTTACTGTTTTTATATTGTTTACTCTTTGTTCTTTTTATGCATTTATTGTTGTTCATTATTGTTGTTCACCTCACTAAATTGAAAATAAATTTTTGCAATAGAAAGTTTGAAATTGCAAAATGTTTACTCTGATTCTTCTGTTTTAAACATTAATTGAATTTTCACAATTTTGCAGTTCATTTCTGTTAACTGCAAAAACACTTCAAAGCTATTTTAAAATGCTAAACTTTGACAAATAATAGTTTGATAATGTCTAAATATATATCCAAATGCATAACTTGTGGTAAAATTAGGTTACAACAAGCCATCAGACTACAGGGTAGGCGGCTGTATAGAACACTGCCGCCACCTACTGGCTATTATTGTCACGACATGATTTTCAAGTCATGTTATTTATATTTTGTTCACCAGATGGCAGCAATCTACCTCCAATATAGTATGTCACATTCTCAATTTTTCTTCATGTTTCAACTTATAGAAGTGTAGGTTTTACTAAAGTTTCATAAATTTGCTTATTTGCATATGCAAATTAGTGGTAAAATTGAGAAATTGACATGTAAATAAGCTCAAAGGCATAAAAACATCATTTTATTGAAGAAATGGGATCATCATCATCATAAAAAAAAAAAGGTTACACCTTTGCTGTTTCAGGTCAAAAGTGAGTAGGAGGACCAAAGGTAGGGCTCATTTATAAAGACAACAGGAGGGTTGAAATCAAGTGTTGTTTTGCCATTTGTAACAGCCGATATGTTTATTTTTCCAAGTCCAAGTGGTGAATCAGCAACTGTTAACTGATTCCATTTCTCAATAATGTTTTAGCAGGTCGTGATTTGTTTGTTTGTGCATCTATTCCAAGGGTGAAAAACAACAACAAACATTTGCAGACTAAATATGCAATAAAAGCCATTGTACAGAAGAAATCATCACTGTCTGTTTGCGTTCGTTCCACTTGCCAGGTTTTGCTCTCTTGGCTGGATTTATGCAACTTCTGAGAAATCAATGATTATGTTTCTAATCATATGTATACACAGTCGTGACAATAGTAACATTATGTTTAAAATTGTTTTACTATTCTGAAATTATAACCCATGAAAAATCAATACGATTTCCAAAAATCACACCAAAAGTTCACTGTTTGACTGATGAGCTCATTTCTGCCATTGATTTAGACTTTTCAGCTGCCACGACAGGCTGTGTTTATATAGAAAATCCATCTTCATTCAGATGTGATGATCATGTGATGTGTTTGTGCTGCTGGTTTAGATCTCAGCGCACCGTCTAAAGAGCAGCTGACACTGCAGACGGAGCTCAAGAGACTCGAGACGGCTCGCAGACTGGACGAGGAGGAGTTTGAGACGCAGAAACAAGTGCTACACACGCAGCTCCAGTATGAGGTGGGTCTGAACTCTTGAGGACATGTTTTTAGTTATTTGTTTTATTGAAGTCCTTCAGTTAAGTGACAGTATGTGTGTTGAGTAATTGACCGTACATTTTATGGTTGAATCTCATAAAACCTGTCAAGAACATATTGCTCCCAAAAAAACAAACAAGCAAGAAATCCTATTTTGCATTAGGTTAATGAGTTCATAGTAACTTGCTCTTCTTCTGAAACTATTTACACTTTTGGCTGACGTCATGAACCCATCCATTCTGGTGTTTCACACTCACTTTTCACAATCCAATGAATTCCCAATCAAACAAAATCAATCAATCTTGAGTATCCTTTCATTTGGAAATGTGTTCAATTATGCAAGTAAAATGCATTATGAAAACCGCTTGTCTGAAAATACAGTAGGCTTTATTTTCTTTATGCAAAAAATAACTTCTTATTTCTTTATGATTCTGAATATGTTTTTATGAGATTTACCTAAATGCAGTTTTCTGTTGAAAAGCATTTAGCATCAAGTCAGATTATTGATTCATTTAATTCACCTTTTTAATGCACTTTCATGTCCAGGAGTTGATTTCTATTAAAACAAACAGGTTTCTTTTTGTTATATGACGGTCTCATTAAAACTGAATTGGCCATTTTTTTTTTTTTGTTTTTTTTTTTTTTAAGCAGGCCTTCATCGTTTATTTTTGGTACTTTTCAAATGTCTTTTATTTGACTGTTTTAGCCTTCAGGCCCAGACTTTCAATATTAAACAATGAGTTACAATTAATTATTACATTAGCATGTTACTTTTAAAACATCTGAAGAAAGAGTGAAATAAACGAACCATTTCAATATTTATTGTGTGAAAATTATTTATATCTAATGTTGCAAAATTACGACTGTCCCACAGTTGTGGCGTCATTTCCAGCACACCAAACAATTTAGCCCCTGATACAGTTTTGTCAAAAGTTAGTGTACTTGTTAACCAAGAGGACAAAAGTGTCAGTGAAGAGCATGCTTCAGATGAAATATGAGACAAAACTAAGAAAAATCAAGAGAAATAGCACTTTTTTTTTTATTGGCCGTCATTTCCAATCAAGCTGTGATTTGTCCAAATTAAGTGTGAAAATATGATTTAATTGTGTGTATTTAGGATGCATCAAATATTAGCTAAATTAGTCTCAGCAAGACAAATGAAAAGTGTTAATGTCATTTCCATCAGCATCATTGAAATGAATTTTCATGACTTGAATAAATCTCCTGTGATGCATGAACACACACTGATGGACATTGTTAGTAGACCAATTAAATCAACTAGTGAGAGTGTGAAACATGTTTATATAAGACTGTCTAGAAGTCCACAGAGTTAAAAGTGCCTGAAGTTGAAGAAACACCCACATATATTTTCCCGTTTAAATGTACAGTATTTAGGATCAGCTCATAGTAAAGCGTGAGTGTTTGTGTCTTTGTGAAGGTTCAGCAGTGTGCGCTGTTGAAAGCTCAGCTCCTGGAGTGTGAGGAACGGACACGCTGGATGACCTCTCACACTGAAGAGATCAAACTACAGCTGAGACAGACACAACAAGGTTCCTTCACACATTGCATGTGGTCTTTTGTGTGTCTATGAATCACTGATGTATAATCATAATTTCCTCCGGTAGATCTGGATTCCTGTTACTCTACGCTTGCCTGATTTGACTGTGTTTGCAAAAACAATAAATCCATTACTGGTTTGTAGTGAAAGTCATTAGCCATGTTACATAATATTTACAACCTAAAATGTTTGGCAGAGGACTCGATGAATCAGACATTTGAATCTTATGAAACCTGTCAAGAACACGTCAAGCTCACATTTCACCCCAAAATCAATAGAAAAAAGAATTTAATTTTTTTTTATAATTATATATATATATATATGTGTGTGTGTGTGTGTGTGTGTGTGTGTGTGTGTGTGTGTATAATATATATATATATATATATATATATATATATATATATATATATGTATACATACACAGTTGTGCTCAAAAGTTTGCATACCCTGGCAGAAATTGTGAAATTTTGGCATTGATTTTGAAAATATGACTGATCATGCAAAAAAATTTTCTTTTATTTAAGGATAGTGATCATATGAAGCCATTTATTATCACATAGTTGTTCGGCTCCTTTTTAAATCATAATGATAACAGAAATCACCCAAATGGCCCTGATCAAAAGTTTACACACCCTTGAATGTTTGGCCTTGTTACAGACACACAAGGTGACACACACAGGTTTCAATGGCAATTAAAGGTTAATTTCCCACACCTGTGGCTTTTTAAATTGCAATTAGTGTCTGTGTATAAATAGTCAATGAGTTTGTTAGCTCTCACGTGGATGCACTGAGCAGGCTAGATACTGAGCCATGGGGAGCAGAAAAGAACTGTCAAAAGACCTGCGTAACAAGGTAATGGAACTTTATAAAGATGGAAAAGGATATAAAAAGATATCCAAAGCCTTGAAAATGCCAGTCAGTACTGTTCAGTCACTTATTAAGAAGTGGAAAATTCAGGGATCTCTTGATACCAAGACAAGTTCAGGTAGACCAAGAAAGATTTCAGCCACAACTGCCAGAAGAATTGTTCAGGATACAAAGAAAAACCCACAGGTAACCTCAGGAGAAATACAGGCTGCTCTGGAAAAAGACGGTGTGGTTGTTTCAAGGAGCACAATACGACGATACTTGAACAAAAATGAGCTGCATGGTTGAGCTGCCAGAAAGAAGCCTTTACTACACCAATGCCACAAAAAAGCCGGTTACAATATGCCCGACAACACCTTGACATGTCTCACAGCTTCTGGCACACTGTAATTTGGAGTGACGAGACCAAAATAGAGTCACAACCATAAGTGCTATGTTTGGAGAGGGGTCAACAAGGCCTATAGTGAAAAGAATACCATCCCCACTGTGAAGCATGGTGGTGGCTCACTGATGTTTTGGGGGGGTGTGAGCTCTAAAGGCACGGGGAATCTTGTGAACATTGATGGCAAGATGAATGCAGCATGTTATCAGAAAATACTGCCAGACAATTTGCATTCTTCTGCACGAAAGCTGCGTATGGGACGCTCTTGGACGCTCTTGGACTTTCCAGCATGACAATGACCCTAAGCACAAGGCCAAGTTGACCCTCCAGTGGTCACAGCAGAAAAAGGTGAAGGTTCTGGAGTGGCCATCACAGTCTCCTGACCTTAATATCATCGAGCCACTCTGGGGAGATCTCAAACGTGCGGTTCATGCAAGACGACCAAAGACTTTGCATGACCTGGAGGCATTTTGCCAAGACGAATGGGCAGCTATACCACCTGCAAGAATTTGGGTCCTCATAGACAACTATTACAAAAGACTGCACGCTGTCATTGATGCTAAAGGGGGCAATACACAGTATTAAGATCTAAGGGTATGCAGACTTTTGAACAGGGGTCATTTCATTTTTTTTCTTTCTTGCCATGTTTTGTTTTATGATTGAGTCATTCTGTTATAACCTACAGTTGAATATGAATCCCATAAGAAATAAAAGAAATGTGTTTTGCCTGCTCACTCATGTTTTCTTTAAAAATGGTACATATATTACCAATTCTCCAAGGGTATGCAAACTTTTGAGCACAACCGTATATATATAATATAATGTATATGTATATGTATAATACTATCATTTTTATTATTATTATTATATTGATTTATTTTTCTTTACACATTCCAACTACAAGAATGAGAAGAAAAAAAAAAAAACAATCAATCCAAAAAATCTTAATGATCATAAAAATAGGCTTTATTTTCTTAATGCAAAATATACCTTTTTTTTTTTTCTTGTGATGTTTAGTATGAAATATGACCTGAACTGGGGCTGGATTCACGGAATGTTCTCAAGAAAATTCTTCTTAACTACCATTTTTCTTCTTCATTTCGAACTTAAAAAGTTAAGAGTATTTTGTATTCATGAAGAAATGTCTTATCTTTTTTTTTTGCTTAACATTATTCTTAAGAAAAAACTTAAGAAGCATTCAAATTCTCAATTTTTTTTCTTAAAAATCTTCATAAATAACATCTTAAAGTTAGGATAACCTTCAAATGTGACATAAGAAGTTATAATGGGCTGTTTACATAGAAATGTGATTTTAGATCAAAGCACGTTTTTGACTGTTTTATGTTTTATTTATTTTCAGCTTGTAAACCATGTAAATGTCATCACCAAATTCAAACGATAAATGTTGTTTTGAAGCTTCGTAATGTGGTGACCAATCATACTTATTCACAGCGTGAAACGTACAGCACAACCAGCGTAGTCCTATTCCCGAACAAATGACTCTTATGAGCCGGTTCTTTTGAATCTACCACGTGAAACTTACAGCGTGACCAGCGTAGTCCGATTCCCGAACAAATGACTCTTATGAGCCGGTTCTTTTGAATCTACCACGTGAAACTTACAGCGTGACCAGCGTAGTCCGATTCCCGAACAAATGACTCTTATGAGCCGGAAATTTGAATATACAGTGTGAAACATACAGCACTTTTTACCAAATGAATTACCTTTTATCAGCTGGTTCATTTTGGTGAATCAAAAACTTTGAATCGCAAATCATTTATTTCATCATGTCTGACTTGAAATGAAGAATTCAGAATGAATACTGGATGGTTATTGATAAACAGTGAGTAGTTAAAGATACACACAATGAGTTTTGCTGTAAATATTGGTATTTTATAAAACTGAATGAATGAATGAAATACCATCATTGAAAAGTTTGTGTAAAAACACATCTGTTCTGTTAAAATCAAAATGATCTTATTAGGCTTCTGAGGACAGTAAATGCAATGAGAACTGCATTATCTTATTTCCAAATGATTCTTTCTCAAAAGTATTAAAAGAATCATTAATTACGTTATGGAGCCATTGCAGAGGCAGAATCATTAAGAAGAATCAGAATCGTTAAGTTCATTACAATTTCCATCCGTATTCTTGACCGGTTTCATGAGATTCCGTCATTAAGCGTGAATATTTAGACTAGTTTGCATGCTAGACACTTTCAAAATGTATGTATTTGTGTCTTTCTGTTGTAGTGTTGGGGGCGTTTGGTGTTTATTTCTCAACTCTTCTTTTGTTTCTCTGTTTGTTGTGTTGTTCTGTGATTGGAGCACAGCTCTGGAGAATGAGATCCTTCGAAATCCCAAACCTTCCCTCATAGACCGTTCGCTTCTCACTTTGAGCGCTGACAAACTGCTTCCTCCTGATGTTTACATAGACAGTGCTGTTCTCATGAAGGCCAGGCCTTTTGACGGTGATTTATGTGAAGCAGGAGTGGCTCTCAGTGTCCTGCGGCAGCCGTGGTCTCGCGGTGAAACCCAAGAGCATGACTCTGAGCTGGTGTCTGGAGCGCTGGCTCGGATTCGAGAGCTGGAAAAGGAAGCGGAAAGACTTGAGGAGGCGTACAGGAGCCACCAGCGGAGAGCAGTTCAAGATCTCACGCATCCTCGAACGACAACCCCATACATCAGACCGACAGCTGCCACGGCACACAGAGTGACGTTTGTTGCAGCGGGACGCGAACAGACAGTGGATGAACTCGGTAGAAGTGCTTCACCGAGAGATCGGACTCCTCCACCGAGACGTTTGTCTTCCACACCCGTCTCCATCTCCAAGAGCAAACGCAGAACGGATGCTGATGAGAGCGGCCCCTCGTTCACTCAAGGTAACTGTGTGATTAAAGGGATTAAATGTTCTGGTGATTTAATGTTTCAAAATACACAAAAGAAATAAGCGAGGTGTATTATTTTGTGTTCTGTTCAGATGGGCTGAGGATGACCTCTGACACTGATAGGCCATCAGTGCTGTTTGCTGATGTGAGCACAGAGCGGCAGATCTCACCAATCACCGCTGGAGATTCGATCGCACACATCAGTCCACTATACAGCCCAAGAATGAAGAGTACAACACGAGACCATAGCAGGTACACAAGCTAGAGTTGTGCCATGTTGCTAAAGAAATTCATATCTTCATATATTTTTCAGTCCTTTCATAATATTCTGTATGCATCTCGATATTTATGTATTTGCTCTGAAAAGAGTGAACCATTATTTCAATCAAATCAAAATGTTTAACGCAAGAAGTAAAATGCTTAAAGATAATCACACTGTTTTTCACTATATGAACACTACGCATCAATATGAAAATTGAAACCCTTGATCTGGTGAAAATATACAGTGTGAGCTATAAGATTTTGGTCAATGTAATGCATTGTAATGGAGCCATGTCTCTGTCACGGTTTATGGACTAATGCATGATTATTAATACGGGATTTAGTACAAAAGCACATATGAAGCATTTACAGTTGAAGTCAGAAGTTTACTTACACTTAGGTTGAAGTCATTAAAACTCCAACATTTGTTTACAGACAGATTGTTTCATTTTTAATTGACTATATCACAATTCCAGTAGGTCAGAAGTTTACATACACTAAGTTAACTGTGCCTTTAAGTAGCTTGGAAAATTCCAGAAAATGATGACAAGCCTTTAGACAGTTAGACAATTATCTTCTGATAGGAGGTGTACTGAATTGGAGGTGTACCTGTGGATGTATTTTAAGGCCTACCTTCAAACTCAGTGCCTCTTTGCTTGACATCATGGGAAAATCAAAAGAAATCAGCCAAGACCTCAGAAAAACATTGTGGACCTCCACAAGTCTGGTTCATCCTTGGGAGCAATTTCTAAACACCTGAAGGTACCACGTTCATCTGTACAAACAATAGTACGCAAGTATAAACACCATGGGACCACACAGCCATCATACCACTCAGGAAGGAGACGTATTCTGTCTCTTAGAGATGAACGTAGTTTGGTGCGAAAAGTGCAAATCAATCCCAGAACAACAGCAAAGGAGCTTGTGAACATGCTGGAGGAAACAGGTAGACAAGTATCTATATCCACAGTAAAACGAGTCCTATATTGACATAACCTGAAAGGCTGCTCAGCAAGGAAGAAGCCACTGCTCCAAAACCGCCATAAAAAATCCAGACTACAGTTTGCAAGTGCACATGGGGACAAAGATCTTACTTTTTGAGAAATGTCCTCTGGTCTGATGAAACAAAAATTGAACTGTTTGGCTATAATGACCATCGATATGTTTGAAGGAAAAAGGGTGAGGCTTGCAAGCTGAAGAACACCATCCCAACCGTGAAGCATGGGGGTGGCAGCATCATGTTGTGGGGGTGCTTTGCTGCAGGAGGGACTGGTGCACTTCACAAAATAGATGGCATCATGAAGAAGGAAAATTATGTGGATATATTGAAGCAACATCTCAAGACATCAGCCAGGAAGTTCAAGCTCTGTCGCAAATGGGTCTTCCAAATGGACAATGACCCCAAGCATACCTCCAAAGTTGTGTCAAAATGTCTTAAGGACAACAAAGTCAAGGTATTGGAGTGGCCATCACAAAGCCCTGACCTCAATCTGATAGAAAATTTGAAGGCAGAAGTGAAAAAGAGTGTGCGAGCAAGGAAGCCTACAAACCTGACTCAGTTACACCAGTTCTGTCTGGAGGAATGGGCCAAAATTCCAGCAACTTATTGTGAGAAGCTTGTGGAAGGCTACCCAAAACATTTGACCCAAGTTAAACAATTTAAAGGCAATGCTACCAAATACTAACAAAGTGTATGTAAACTTCTGACCCACTGGGAATGTGATGAAAGAAATAAAAGCTGAAATAAATCATTCTCTCTACTATTATTCTGACATTTCACATTCTTAAAATAAAGTAGTGATCCTAACTGACCTAACACAGGAAATGTTTTCTACGATTAAATGTCAGGAATTGTGAAAAACTGAGTTTAAATGTATTTGGCTGAGGTGTATGTAAACTGACTTTAACTGTGTGTGTGTGTGTGTGTGTGTGTGTGTGTGTGTGTGTGTGTGTGTATATATATATATATGTTACCAAGACATTTTATAACACAAAAAATACCAAACAAGGACTTTTTTTTTTTTTTTGTTTTTTTTGGTGATGATTTAAATTTTTAATTCAAAGGCTTATTTGCATCAGTTCACATGAAATTAAAACATCTGTCTTAATCAGCCTGATCTCATGGAAATTACGTGCCTCATTACATGTTTAGCCGCAGTTTCCCAGTGAAATGTCCAGCGGGGGACGCCAAAAACGAGTGAAACGGTGTCATAATCAAAGTTTTTAATGTGAATGTTTGGAGGTTTTAATGAGTTAAACGTACCTCCCTAATCTGAAACATTAACCTATCCCTAACCAATAGTGTCCGAAAACAAAATGTGTCATGTAAATCTGAAACCGCGGTCGTCCGAGTCCAAAGTCAAACACTCTATCAGGTGAGCTACTGCGCAAGCTAATCATGCTGGAATAAGTGTGTAAATTTATGAGTCTGTAATACAAATATTAAAAAGTGTTGTTTTTCAAATGATGCATTAGAGTAAAAGTGTTTTGATATCATAACATAACAGTGTGTAATAGAGCAAAAAATAAGTGTTTATAAAGTCATAATCAGCCATTGTACTCGTGATTTGTGTGAAAGTGAATAAAACGCACAGTTGTTGTAGCGCCTCTAGTGTTCATTTCACCAGTGAAACTGCGACGAAACGTAGAATTCGGCACATTAAAGTCATTAGTTTCAATGCACTTGTACCTGCGAGTCACAAGTACTTTAGGAAACAAAGAAGCGCTTTAAAATCATTGACAGACTCTCAGTGCTACTTAGTTTTTATACTGGCAGCAAAATCGTCACAAATAGATCTTGAATGTTGCATGTTTGTCTACACAAACTCTTCTATTGATAGTTGATAAACTGGAGAACATTCAGTCTTTCTCTTTCGTGCAACTGACATCACAATCACAAGTCATCATGTGTGTCATGTGAATTCTGTGTTTTGATTGGACAGTCCACCAAAACTACAGGAGGTGATCTCGAGTTCATCTCAAGAGTCGTCCCCTCAGCCAGAGAAGATCACCCTACATGACCTCACTGACCCTGGAACACGTATGACCTCTCTATTGTAATGTGGATTGAGTTCAGATTTCAGTCAGTTCTTGGCATGTCATTAGTGGTGCACTGATGAGCACATTTGAGACTGATATGATAACTGGCATTTTAACACTGTGATTGACTGACGTCAAGTGAGCAGGAGTGTGTGTGTGTGTGTGTGTTCAGTTGTGTCTGCAGATCAGGAGTGTATCTTACAGAAACTTGAGGACTCTCACACGGAGCGCTGCCGAGAAGAGAAGGGTGATTATAGCTGTTTGTCTCTCTTCCTATTTCCTCACTCACCCTTTTTATTCTTGTCTTCTGTCTTGCACTATTTCTCTGTTTTTGCACACTATCTAGGGCAGGGGTTTTCAACTTTTTGACACTGAGGACCCCCAAATTTAACAATCCTCTGTGTGAGAAAACTCGTACAAGATATTATAACTTCTTATGACTTCTTGTATGCAAAATAAAAAAATTGGCTTTTTATTGTCATTGTACTAAAGCCAAAAGAAATAATAAAAAAATATCTGGAAAATATTTATCTTTTTATTTAATATAAATAAAAGGTAAATATTTTATTTAAATATTTATTTTAAAATATTTAAAATATTTTCTGATTTAGTTGAGTATTTTAGAGTAATTTTAGACTTAAAAACCCCAAAGAGAAACCTTTTTTTAATTCAATTTAATTCAAAATAATTATACAAAAAAAAAAAAATATATATATATATATATATATACACTATATTGCCAAAAGTATTCGCTCATCTGCCTTTAGACGCATATGAACTTAAGTGACATCCCATTCTTAATCCATAGGATTTAACATGACGTCGGCCCACCCTTTGCAGCTATAACAACTTCAACTCTTCTGGGAAGGCTTTCCACAAGGTTTAGGAGTGTGTTTATGGGAATTTTTGACCATTCTTCCAGAAGCGCATTTGTGAGGTCAGACACTGATGCTGGACGAGAAGGCCTGGCTCGCAGTCTTTGCTCTAATTCATCCCAAAGGTGCTCTATCGGGTTGAGGTCAGGACTCTGTGCAGGCCAGTCAAGTTCTTCCACACCAAACTCGCTCATCCATGTCTTTATGGACCTTGCTTTGTGCACTGGTGCGCAGTCATGTTGGAACAGGAAGGGGCCATCCCCAAACTGTTCCCACAAAGTTGGGAGCATGGAATTGTCCAAAATCTCTTGGTATGCTGAAGCATTCAGAGTTCCTTTCACTGGAACTAAGGGGCCAAGCCCAGCTCCTGAAAAACAACCCCACACCATAATCCCCCCTCCAGCAAACTTCACAGTTGGCACAATGCAGTCAGACAAGTACCGTTCTCCTGGCAACCGCCAAACCCAGACTCGTCCATCAGATTGCCAGATAGAGAAGCGTGATTCGTCACTACAGAGAACGCGTCTCCACTGCTCTAGAGTCCAGTGGCGGCGTGCTTTACACCACTGCATCTGACGCTTTGCATTGCACTTGGTGATGTATGGCTTGGATGCAGCTGCTCGGCCATGGAAACCCATTCCATGAAGCTCTCTATGCACTGTTCTTGAGCTAATCTGACGGCCACATGAACTTTGGAGGTCTGTAGTGATTGACTCTGCAGAAAGTTGGCGACCTCTGCGCACTATGCGCCTCAGCATCTGCTGACCCCGCTCTGTCATTTTACGTGGCCTACCACTTCGTGGCTGAGTTGCTGTCATTCCCAATCGCTTCCACTTTGTTATAATACCACTGACAGTTGACTGTGGAATATTTAGTATCAAGGAAATTTCACAACTGGACTTGTTGCACAGGTGGCATCCTATCACAGTACCACGCTGGAATTCACTGAGCTCCTGAGAGCGGCCCATTCTTTCACAAATGTTTGTAGAAGCAGTCTGCATGCCTAGGTGCTTCATTTTATACACCTGTGGCCATGGAAGTGATTGGAACACCTGAATTCAATTATTTGGTTGGGTGAGCGAATACTTTTGGCAATATAGTGTATATACAGGTGCATCTCAATAAATTAGAATGTCGTGCAAAAGTTCATTTATTTCAGTAATTAAACTCAAATTGTGAAACTCGTGTATTAAATAAATTCAATGCACACAGACTGAAGTAGTTTAAGTCTTTGGTTCTTTTAATTGTGATGATTTTGGCTCACATTTAACAAAAACCCACCAATTCACTATCTCAACAAATTAGAATATAGTGACATGCCAATCAGCTAATCAACTCAAAACACCTGCAAAGGTTTCCTGAGCCTTCAAAATGGTCTCTCAGCTTGGTTCACTAGGCTACACAATCATGGGGAAGACTGCTGATCTGACAGTTGTCCAGAAGACAATCATTGACACCCTTCACAAGGAGGGTAAGCCACAAACATTCATTGCCAAAGAAGCTGGCTGTTCACAGAGTGCTGTATCCAAGCATGTTAACAGAAAGTTGAGTGGAAGGAAAAAGTGTGGAAGAAAAAGATGCACAACCAACCGAGAGAACCGCAGCCTTATGATTGTCAAGCAAAATCGATTCAAGAATTTGGGTGAACTTCACAAGGAATGGACTGAGGCTGGGGTCAAGGCATCAAGAGCCACCACACACAGACATGTCAAGGAATTTGGCTACAGTTGTCGTATTCCTCTTGTTAAGCCACTCCTGAACCACAGACAACGTCAGAGTCGTCTTACCTGGGCTAAGGAGAAGAAGAACTGGACTGTTGCCCAGTGGTCCAAAGTCCTCTTTTCAGATGAGAGCAAGTTTTGTATTTCATTTGGAAACCAAGGTCCTAGAGTCTGGAGGAAGGGTGGAGAAGCTCATAGCCCAAGTTGCTTGAAGTCCAGTGTTAAGTTTCCACAGTCTGTGATGATTTGGGGTGCAATGTCATCTGCTGGTGTTGGTCCATTGTGTTTTTTGAAAACCAAAGTCACTGCACCCGTTTACCAAGAAATTTTGGAGCACTTCATGCTTCCTTCTGCTGACCAGCTTTTTAAAGATGCTGATTTCATTTTCCAGCAGGATTTGGCACCTGCCCACACTGCCAAAAGCACCAAAAGTTGGTTAAATGACCATGGTGTTGGTGTGCTTGACTGGCCAGCAAACTCACCAGACCTGAACCCCATAGAGAATCTATGGGGTATTGTCAAGAGGAAAATGAGAAACAAGAGACCAAAAAATGCAGATGAGCTGAAGGCCACTGTCAAAGAAACCTGGGCTTCCATACCACCTCAGCAGTGCCACAAACTGATCACCTCCATGCCACGCCGAATTGAGGCAGTAATTAAAGCAAAAGGAGCCCCTACCAAGTATTGAGTACATATACAGTAAATGAACATACTTTCCAGAAGGCCAACAATTCACTAAAAATGTTTTTTTTATTGGTCTTATGATGTATTCTAATTTTTTGAGATAGTGAATTGGTGGGTTTTTGTTAAATGTGAGCCAAAATCATCACAATTAAAAGAACCAAAGACTTAAACTACTTCAGTCTGTGTGCATTGAATTTATTTAATACACGAGTTTCACAATTTGAGTTGAATTACTGAAATAAATTAACTTTTCCACGACATTCTAATTCATTGAGATGCACCTGTGTGTATATATATATATATATATATATATATATATATATATATATATATATATATATATATATATATATATATATATATATAAATTTTTTTAATTTATTTTTTATATTTATATTTATTGTGAAAAGCACTATATAAATAGATTTGTAAAAGTATGCAATAAAACAATCATTATTGTTTCAAAGTAAGAGTAGAAGAGTAAATTACAACCCTTATTTCTTATAAATTATTTTTTTCCCCCATAATAAATGAAATGAAATGGCGATTTTTATTTTTTTTATTATTTACGATGGCTTTCAACATAATAAAATAATCATGATTTATTGAATGATTTCAGCATTAAATGGTAATAATATCAGCATTTTACACTTGTTTGTTTTCCTGGGGACGCAAGGATTACGATATACTAATATTATAATAATTCTAATTATTATAATTTACTGCTGTACTATTAATGATTATTATAATAATACTTAAATATATATACAGTATATAAGTATTGAATTATATATATATAGTGAATATATAGACATTGAAAAGCACCAAAATGCAGTTTCCTGAATTTCCACCCTTATATTTTTCTATATCAGGATATTATTTAATGTTTCTTTGCTCTTTATTAGCAGTATTCTTGTGCTGAGAAAGTTAGTGAAGTCTAGAGTTTCTGTGCTTCAGTACTAATGTGTGCCGATGTGATATTATCAGATGTTCAGCCATCATCATCAGCCGTTATGGTACAGAAGGACATGCATGAAGAGGAGGAGGAGAGATGGCAGGAGGAGAGGAGGACGAGAGAGGAGAGGAGACAGAGAGAGAGAGAGGAGGCGCAGGAGAGAGAGCAGCGAGAGCTGCAGAGACTCCAACAGGAGCTGGTGAGATCAATACACACAGATACGTGATCTTACCTGGAGTGATGAGCGTTTATTTAGAATATCGTCAGTCGGCTGAAAAATATCGAGAAATAATTTTTGTAGCCATATCACCCAGCCCTAGTTGCTAGCATGTTGCACAAAGTCAAACCAAACTTTTACTCTCAACTCAGTGCTAAACGGGCTCATGGCCTCATGTTTTTCTAATGCTTTTAGAGCAGTTCACATTCATTGTGAAAGAAAAGTACTGCAGGTTCAAGCATTCATGCAATTCCAAACAAGTTACAAGTTATACAAATCTACAAACGTGACACAGTACAACAGAAAAAAAAAGATGACAGAGTTTTACCTAATGCGGAACATTGTAAACTGTCAAAAATAAAATCTCCAGGTAAAGGTGAAGTATATAGGACAGAAATATATTACTTCAGTATAAAACAAATCTAATCATCAAAATAATTCAGTATTATGTTATAATAATACAATTGACTGGGTCTTTAGTAATATGCAATATTCAGCTGGGTTCCAACAAATAAGTGGATTGTTTAGCACACCTTGTTTATTCACAAAAATATTTTAGTAGAATATATGATGGTAAATAATGGTTTTTATTAAGCTACTATGTATCATTGTATTAAAAATATTACTATAAATCTAAAAGAGCATATAAATGAAAATGTCATTTTCCCTTGTGTTCATTTAGTGAAAAACTGTGGCAAACATTCCTTTATTATTATTAAATACTTAGATTTTTATTCATTGCCTTTAAAATATTGAATCTACTTGGCTACAGAGGCTGTTTGGATAAAATGATGGTTCATCTGATTAAAAAAATCCCTTTTGAGCCATTTTAGAGCAAATACATAATTATCAAGATATAAATTGAATATCAGTTGGCTGAATTTTTTTTTTTAATTTTTTGTAGCCATATCGCACAGCCCTAGTTGTTAGCAAGTTTTAGCATGTTGTTAAGAATTGTTAGCAAGTTTTAGCTTGTTTTTAATCATTGCTAGCATGTTTTAGCATGTTGTTAAGCATTTCTAGCATGTTTTAGCATGTTGCTAAGCATTGCTAACATGTTTTAGCATGTTGCTAAGCATTTCTAGCATGTTTTAGCATGTTTTCAATCATTGCTAGCACGTTTTAGCATGCTGCTAAGCATTGCTAGCACGTTTTAGCATGCTGCTAAGCATTGCTAGCACGTTTTAGCATGCTGCTAAGCATTGCTAGCATTTTTAACATGTTGCTAAGCAATGCTAGCATGTTTTAGCATGTTGCTAAGCAATGCTAGCACGTTTTAGCATGTTGCTAAGCATTGCTAGCACGTTTTAGCTTGTTGCTAAGCATTGCTAGCACGTTTTAGCTTGTTGCTAAGCATTGCTAGCACGTTTTAGCTTGTTGCTAAGCATTGATGTTTAGCATGTTGCTAAGCATTGCTAGCATGTTTAGCATGTTGCTAAGCAATGCTAGCAAGTTTTAGCATGTTGCTTAAGCAATGCTAGCAAGTTTTAGCATGTTGCTTAAGCAATGCTAGCATGTTGCACACTGAATGAGTCAAACCAAACTTTTACTCTCATCACAGTGCTAAACTTCTCTACTCAATCACTGCTGATTGAAATCTGAAAGTTTTCCAGACAGTGGCGAATCACAGACATTTGAATCACAATGGGCAAAATTTGGTTGCAAATGCGAGTGATTTCCTCTCATCGTTGTAGAGGGTTGCACAGAGTAAAAGAATCTTTGGATTTAAGAATCGATATCGAGATTTTTAATTTACAGCGCGAACAATGTAGTCTGATTCTCGAACAAAGGACTTTTATGAGCTGATCCTTTTAATTGAATCACAACACTTATGACTCACTCACTGCAGCACAAGTCATGCTTTCGTCATGTGCGACTCGAAAGGAACCAAGAACTGTTAAGTAAAAAAAAAAAAAAAAAAGTTTATTTTCCAAATTATTTATTTTTCAAAAGAATCATTAAAAGGAATCAGAATCGGAACCTTATGATTCCCATCCCATAGCCCAAAGCTTGAGTACCTGTATTAAGTACTCAACTAAACGAGGCTTTATTTAAGCGTTGATTTCTAATGTTGTTCCAGGAAGCTCAATATGAGGAACAAGCAAAAGAGGAGAGAGGGAAAACAGAGGGTCATGTGACACCAACGGCATCACCGATTGGAGGAGGAACTGATGAGGATAAAGCTGAAGAGGTTTCAGGTGGAGCTGATGTGACCAATCCACTTCAGAAATACATGATGATGCTGATGCAGGAAAAACAGGAGCAGGTACATGAGAACATGTTCACGTCAGAAGATAAGATAGAAGATATGACATTTATATTTTGCAGAAAGTAATTGAATCCTGTTTTAGGACCATTAACACTTTGAACATTAAGCATGTCCCCCGTTAACATGATACTACTTTATTGCTTCATTTTTTTCTTTCTTTTGGGGTTTGAATGTAACCTAGACGTGTTCTTGGCAGGTTTCATGAGATTCACACACAGTCATATATCTTCTCAATATATTTATTCTTAAACACATTTGTTCTGTAATTGTTAGTTATTATGCTGTGAATTTTCAGAGCCCAAATAAAGAGGCGTCACAAGAGCAAAGCGCTCAAGATTTTCTGCTGTCTGACAACAAGGACGACAGGTCAGTTGTGTGTGGTAAACATACGTTTGTACTTGTTGAATAGGAAGTTGAGAAATAATTCTGTTTATTCGGTGTCTTTTACCAACCTTTTGTTCTGCAGCATCGGTGCGCTGTCACATGAAGAACCGGATGATGATTTCTGGTGAAATGCTTCCAAGAGTCGCCTTGCCTTTTTATGTTTGGTGCTTTGTTCCTTTGTTTATATTTATGTTCTGATTCAAACTAAAACCTGTGTGTATTTCTGTTTTTATTTAAAGGTTCTCATGAATAAATTTGATAAGAATGTTTAGCTGGTTGAATTGTGAATGTTTAAGACTTGTTCAGTTACATCTGCGCTCTGATGACTCGCTCTCACGGGGTTTCTACGCTCATTAAAAAAAAACAAGAAATATCAGAGATTTTTTTAATTGATTTTCAGACATGAAAAAGATTGCATTTTGCAGGGGGCCTGGGTAGCTCAGTGGTAAAGACGCTGGCTACCACCCCTGGAGTCACGAGTTCGAATCTAGGGCGTGCTGAGTGACTCCAGCCAGGTCTCCTAAGCAACCAAATTGGCCCGGTTGCTAGGGAGGGTAGAGTCACATGGGGTAACCTCCTCGTGGTCGCTATAATGTGGTTCTCGCTCTCGGTGAGGCGTGTGGTGAGTTGTGCGTGGATGCTGCAAAGAACACCGTGAAGCCTCCACACGTGCTATGTCTCCGCGGTAACACGCTCAACAAGTCACGTGATAAGATGCGCAGGTTGACGGTCTCAGATGCGGAGGCAACTGAGATTCGTCCTCCGCCACCAGGATTGAGGCGAGTCACTACGCCACCATGAGGACTTAGAGCGCATTGGGAATAGGGGAGAAAAATACAAATTTTTCTTATGCTCAATTTTCCATCTGCTAGAAAATGCTCCCCACCCCCCACCCAATTAAAAAATGTTCTAACTGCAAACTATTGGAAAAGCCTTCACTGGTCAAACATGTGGGAAACCTGTTTGAAGAGGCAGAAAAATAGCTGAAATCGGAGCAGATCTGTGCTCTTGTTGAAAAGAAAAAGTTCACGTAAAGTCTGTTTACAGATTTAAAAAAAAAAAAAGTCCATGCAGGAAGTATTTTTGTATTCTATTTTATTTTTTTACAAAATGCAATAAGTTGTTTGAAGAACTGAATACATGTACAGTGTAGCTGATCATCATTTTGGGTTTAAACATCAATAACTGGGTCAGTTCCAATTATAAAGTGGTTACTGGTGAATATCATCAGCTTTTAAAGCCTAAAACATGCAGTAACCAGATTATACATGCATAAAAACATTTTGGTCCATTTGTGAAATTCATTGTCTCATAAAGAAGTTGTGAATTTCAGGGGCCTGGGTAGTTCAGTGGTAAAGACGCTGGCTACCGCCCCTGGGGTTCACTAGTTTGAATCCAGGGCGTGCTGAGTGACTCCAACCAGGTCTCCTAAGCAACCAAATTGGCCTGGTTGCTAGGGAGGGTAGAGTCACATGGGGTAACCTCCTCGTGGTCGCTATAATGTGGTTGTCGCTCTCGGTGGGGTGCGTGGTGAGTTGTGCGTGGATGCCGCGGAGAATGGCGTGAAGCCTCCACACGCGCTAGGTCTCCGCGATAACACGCTCAAGTCACGTGATAAGATGCGCAGATTGACGGTCTCAGATGTGGAGGCAACTGAGATTCGTCCTCCGCCACCCGGATTGAGGCGAGTCACTACGCCACCACGAGGACTTAAAAGCACACTGGGAATTGGGCATTCCAAATTGGGAGAAAAGGGAGAAATAGTTATGAATTTCATCACTTTTCATCTTGAGGAAAAAAAAAAGCTTTTTTTTTTCTTTTTTTGTTAATCTTAAAATAAATCCCCTAAAATGAAGGGAAAATAGCAGTATACTATGTTACAAAGGTGGTATCAAATATCATTCATATATGTGAATTAATACAATAGCAATGAATACACAACTCAAACTAAACAAATTCTAATCAAAATATAAAAACAGGAACTACAAAATATTTAAGGGGGGGCAAATGCTGTCTACAATATTGGTCAGTCCAAATGAGCACAGCTGTATTACCACAGTTTTATCCTTCATGAACGTGGCCAAACATTAGGACCCACTTTATATTAGGTGACCTTAACTACTCTGTACTTAACCATTTGATACAATGTACTTATTACATACATACATGTTATTGCATTGTAATTATATTTGTAGTTACACTGTTAACTTTACCCCTAACCGTACTCCTAAACCTACCAAACCTCAACCTCAGTAGCAGCAAATGTGGGCATTTTGCAGAACATGTAGTTACACAGCAAATACATAGTCTTGTATGTATTTAATGTTATTACATAGTAGTTAAGGCCACCTAATATAAAGTGTGACAAAACATTATAATAATAATATTTTCAACCTATTATGAAACAGCATTTTTTTTTTTTTTTGTCAGCATGTTCAATTGCACATTGTGTTACATTTGTTGTGATCCATCATCAAAACAAAAATCATTTAGTTTGTTCACATTCACACTGGTGCAATTTGAACCTGCTGGGAAAGATGAATAATACAAAGAAAAAGTGGAAGAGAAAAAAAACAGTATGCATTACATATTACTGTAGAGTTCAAAACATGCTTCTCATCTCCTGCATAATGTCATATTACACTGAAAAAAAAACAAACAAACATTATATATAATTTTGCATTGTGACATTTCCATACGTTCGGAATCACATACTACTCTTAATATTTTTGCCGTACAAAGATATGACAGAAATGGACTAGTACGGTAGTGAGTGATTCCGCCAATGTCCGAGAGCGCTAGTGAAAATGCTTTTATTCTGCATTCTTTTCTCATTCAATACAAAACACTTCAACAAATATGAACAACAGTTGAGTGAAAAATTTAATATAATTATTTATTTTTTTTTTGAATAACACGCATTTCACATTTTCTTGATGTTTGGGCCTACAAACAGTCCAGAGTCTGAAATATTTGTTCTTTATTTTATAGCATTTTCATTTTTTTTTTTTTTCAAAATCCCAAAACTTTTTGCAGGTTTAAATGGAAATAAATAAATAACTGATTTTCAGTGTGGCCTCAGACTTCAGCAGCCCAATGTAAATTGTACGTTTGTTGATCAAGCATAAAACGATCAGTTTTGCAGTTAAATAGGATTCAGTTATTGGCTTTATGAAAACACATAGTGGTCATTTTGGGTCTCTGTATAGGAACACTCCTATAGCTCAAAAAGCATGCTTTCCAACAATAGAAACCAGCTGTACAATCTAATCAAATTCAGATCATACAATATTCACATTATAATAACCGCAGAATAATTTGCAATCATTTTTCTTTGAAATAATTTGGCAAAAAGGGACAAATGAAGGGGATGCAAAAATAGTGGGTTTTGTTTTCAGAGATCGCTAGCACTCAACATGAAAAATAAATGTGTGCAATAAACTGCATTATTTTCCATTTATGATCAATTAAGGAAAATAACATTTTGGTATGAAGAGAATCAGATTTGCATTTTTCATACTCATTTGAGGGCAGTTTCTTTAATAAACACTCTATTCACTGCAAAAATAATAATATTTGTTTCTTCAGTATTTTCACCTTTAGTAAATATATCAAAACATCCCTAAAACAAGATACATTTACTTGAGAAGCAAAACTGTGCAAGATAAGACATGGTTCCATATAATACATTTTGAATGGAGTTTTTTTTCCCTCTTGTTTTAAGCACAAGATTTAACTAAAAAAAAAAAAAAAACAATTAAAGATATATTATCTTTTGCTTATCAATTAAATGTATCCTGTTAAACCCTCAGAGACCCAAGCATAGAGATTAATAATATATTGTCTTTTTTTCCTCAGCACATTTGTTTTAGGTGACTTTATCCAGCTATGACATATTTTTTTCCCACCAAAAACTGTTCTTTTTTCATCTACTGTTACTTGGAATTTTATTTATGCATTTTAATAAAATAAAAAAAATAGGTACTGTTTAATTGCTGCAAACCAACATTGCAATTCTGCTATGCTGGCTCTCAGAAGGTTAAATATGTTTAGATATTTTCATCTGAAAACACAAAAATACTGATAACGAAACCAGTATTTTTGCCGATTTATTTTGAATAGTGCAAAGCTTTTACCAGCCACCACTGGTTACGAAAGGGAGACAACGGGACAACAAAAATTGTAATAAAACGTATAGAACATAAAATACAAACAGAGTCCCCACAAATAGCATGTTAGTTGACAAAGAAAGCAGTAGATAGTGTGTTAGAGCTGGTTAGTGTGTCGTTGGGCCCCTGCTTTGACCTCCTGACCCCTTTGAAGGACATCCTTACTAGTACGAATTGAGGCATTCTTTGGAGTGTGACTGGATGTCCTGCAGTTCTCGCTCTTCCTTCATTTTAATGTCCTGGTAGGCGTGCAGGTGACTGGCGTCCTTCAGATACGCCCAGTTTGCTGAGAGGATCATGAGGTAATGGATCTGGAAGAGAGAGGTCGAGGCGGAGGGCCGTGAGCATGTTAATGACGCAAAGCCAAACACTAAACTAATATGTGAAGGTATAGGGTGAATTCAGGCAATAAACATTCAACTGAATGTCAAAAAGTCTGGTCCTTGAAAGTACTTGCACTGCAAAACATACAAACAAAAAACAATTGTAGTATTTTAGTCTTATTTTCCAGTAAAAATATCGAAATTTTCTTAAAACAATTTACTTGACATGCAAAATGACATAAGATATTAAGTGTTGTTTTCAGAGAAATCTAACCAAATTTGGTGGAGTTTATGCTTAAAACAAGACAAAAATATCTGCCAATGATGGAAGAAAAATAAACGTTTTTTCCATCTGAATCAAGATTTTTTTCTTACACCATTGGCACATTTTTTCTCGTTATAAGCACAAATGTTACTACATTTTTGTTTTGATGTTTTCACTGGAAAACAACACAAAAAATGTCCAAATGCCACTGCGTTAGACAGCAAAATTCACTTTTCTGGGTCATTTTTGCTCAATGATAAGATGATTTTTAGTGGATGTATGAAGTCGGTTCAGCTCAAATTGTCTTAACTAGCACTGGGTAAAAAAAAAAAGATTTTCCAATTAATCGCAGTCTTCATTTGAACGACTTCAAGCCTATATCTATTGTTTTATTTCAAACCTAACACACTTTTTATGTCAAATGTTGGCTTGTACAGTCCTTCAGACTAAAACTCATTGCTTGCTTTCTAATGCAATGACATTCAGACATTTTTAAGTGTGTCTTAAGTCTCCAAATACTTTTTGTCACCACTGTACATGAATTCACCCTATATGAGAGACAGACGCAAACGTGTTTCAACAAGATACAAGATACTACACCTACTGTAACTATATATCAATACAGTACACATACTTCAATATACAAACTAATTAATATTATTAGAATTACTGACACAGAGGAATGGGATGTATTAACAGGGTTGAGGGATGCGAGCCAACAGAAGGATGTGAATTTGACGGCAAGCAGAGCAAAGCAAGTTTGAAATGATGGTTAGTAATGAAAACACACAGCACAACACAAACCGTTCTCAGAAATGAAAAATCCCTCTTTTCAAACCTTTGTGAAATGCTCAAAATGATAATAAAGACCAAGAAAGATCTTTTGTACACAAGAAGTATGTTTATTTTTCTTACAAAGGAAGAGAAACAAAACTACAGTCATCAAAATCTTCAGAAATGATTAAATAACAATGGAAATATTTGAAGAAATTAGGAAAAATTAGGCACGCGATCCGTGTTAATTCAATTTTGTTGGATTTTAGAGGTAATATCTGAATAACTAATTGTGAAGGAATTGTCTTACTGAGCATTGTTGTCTTATTTTCAAGCAAAAATATCAAAAAACAAGAAAAACGACTGGAGAAGAAAAATGGCATATGATATTAAGTTCTGTTTTCAGAGAAATCTAACCAAATTTGGTGGGTTTTGTGCTTATAACAAGAAAAAACTATTTGCTAATGATGGAAGAAAAATAAACTTGTTTTCCCTTTGAATCGAGGTTTTTTTCTTGCCCCATTGGCAAATAGTGCTTTCTTGTTATAAGCACAAACGTTCCTTAATATTGACGTAATTTTGTTGATTTCTCTGACAACAAGACTTACTATCTTATATTTTGATTCTTAAGTAAATGTATCTTGTTTTGAGAATGTTTAGATATTTTTACTGGAAAAACACACACACAAAAAAACCCCATTAAAAAGATGTTTTTGCAGCATATAAGCAGAATCACATCCAAGAACAACATTAGAGAAAATCTATACACAGTTGGAAAATGATTATGCACATTAACCAGATATTAAACTGCCAATGGCCTAAACATAACTTATTCAATGTCCACACTGATATGTTTCAGATGAAAAAGCATTATAGCCCCTCGTCCACACTGGAACGACATTTTCCTCCATAGAAACCGGAGACACTCTCTTGCACCGCATAGTTTGGAAAATGATAACGTTAGGAAATTAGTCTATAACCGAAAAGTGACCTAAAGACCAAAGTACACTTCGGTTTACGTGCCGGTACATCTCACGTGTAGCGCGAGTGACGCACATTTTGTAATCAGTACAGTTAGTGCGGACTGTCCGCGAGCAGTCCAGTTTTTCTAAGCATGCGGATGCGACGTCTTTGCACATAGCCGGTGCATTCGCCTGCAGTTGACTGTGCTCATAGAGTATCGCAAAGCAGTTGAAGTGTGCAAGTGTCGAACGTGTCTATATGGGCTTGCCGTCCAAAAAAAAAAAAAATCCTTTACAAGATTGAGCATTCGGAAAAACGAAGTATACCTGAGCCTGAACTGAACTGTTTATTACGGTTTATGGTTGCCAAGAATCGTAATAAGTCGCATTAATACCGATCGCTGGGTTGTTTGTTCAACAACACTCATCTAATCTGAATTTAAAGTTTTTATATTATTTCTTTATTTCATTGCCTGAATTACTAAGACAAACCAAAAACTCCTTTTTAAGTGAATACCTTAATGAAAGAAAAGTTTAAAATCTATCAGCAGTCTCAGGCGTGTGGCACAAACCTGTGCGTGGTCACTTTTGTAAATGTTTATCTTCATTTTCCTGGTAAGTTATTTTGAAATGTTTTGAATTACCTTTAAAATATGTACAGTACGTTAGTGTGCTTTGATGTGTTTATTAATGGTGAATCAGACTAATCAGATTAATTATGAATTAAATCTGGTCTTGTGGACGCAACTTTTTTTGACTACAAGACTAAATATGTTTGTGGATCAAAAACAGAAAACATCCATTTATTTATTTTTCATTTCACCCTATACAGTGACAGCAATTATTAACACATTGTTATTCACTTTTTACTTACATTTAGAAGTTAATTTAGATCGAATAAAAGGGCTTAAAAGAACCTCACTACTATACATATTATTTCAATTATATTTATGTCAGCAATGTATCCATTTTAATCGAGCATCGGATAACAGAAACAACTAGGTTAGTCATCTGTATACTGGCATCATGTTACTGAACACTTAATTAAGATTCATAATACTGGATGCAAATGCATGACAAAAAAGCGTAAAGAAGTGTAAAGGATAAAATATGATAAAAACACTGGACGGCTTCACTGGCACTTGTTGAATTGGTACATTTCTAAAAAAAAAAAAAAATGTTTTATTGTTTTCCTTAATAAAGCACAACAGTCAGATTCCGTAAGAAAAAATACATTCACTTACTCCACAGCAAACAATGTTTTACATAATGGCATAAAAACCTTTGAAGACCGACCTACCGTGAGCTCTGAGATTGTGACGAGGAGGAGGGCGGGGCCGGGCCGTGACTACGCACGCCTGGCCCCCAATCGTGCTAATCAGACGAGGAGAGGGATAAGCGCAGCGGAATGCGGCAGTTTGAGAGAGCCACACGCAGCTGCCATGTGTGCGTTTTGTTTCGTTTTGTTTCATTAAATATTACTTTGACTGTTCAGCCGGTTCCCGCCTCCTCCTCGCTCATTTTAATCTTCTTACATTGGTGCCGAAACCCGGAAAGGAGGAGGGATGCGCTGTCTTGGAGTCCTCGTCACTGCCGTCCGCTCAAAAGAGCAGCCGTGGCTGTCCGCCAGGGGACAGAGTCGCTGCCGGCCGCCTGGACACGGAGGAACGTCTGCCGTCCGCGAGGGGAGGAGGGGCTCACTGCCGGCCACCTGGAGTGGTGGAGCCGCTGCCAGGGGCGGAGGAGTTCCCTACCGGCCGCTAGAGCGTTCCATCCGCTAGGGATCGGAGGACATGCTCCGGTCCAGAGGATGGAGGAGTGATTGAGGACCAGGCGATGGACGTTTTTTTTCTCTCTCTCCTCTCTCTCTCTCACTGTCGTTCCACTTTGCCCTTTCCCTCTCCTCTCCCCATGTCCCCCTCCCCAGCCCTAGAGAGGCGGGGCCAGACGGGGGGGGTAGTAATGTACGTCATGTGAATGTACGTCATGCCGGGGGTTCCCCAGCCTGAGGCAAAGGAGGGAGGGGTGTGATGAGGATGAGGGCGGGGCCGGGCCATGACTACGCACACCTGGCCCCCAATTGGGCTAAGGAGAGGGATAAGTGCAGCGGGATGCGGCAGTTCGAGAGAGAGAGAGCCACATGCATCTGCCATGTTTGCGTTTTGTGCCTTTTTGTTTCATTAAATATTACTTTGACTGTTCAGCCGATTCCCGCCTCCTCCTTGCCCATTTTAACCTTGATAATATACAGAATGCTTCTGACAAAGTCAATGTGATGGCATTTTATACTTTACTTTTGTGACTATTATGCAATAGGTTTTATTGTACCATTAGAATGAGATGTTCCCCCATAAAAGAAGTGCACATTTTTTACTTTTTCTTTATTCTGATTTTCAGATACTTTTTTGCTTCGAATCAAAGTTTGTGATGTTAAGATTCACCTCAGAGCCGGTAGGATTGGTTCATGTTCTGAAATTCCTATGGAGAAAATGAATGGAAAAAAACACTGTTGTGCTATTTACCGACACTGACTGATAATAATCCTGTAGCCCAACTTCAGAGAGGAATTTAAAGAGGCTTACCCTCAAAATTAGTGGTTAAGCAAAAAAAAGTCTTGCCCCTGATAAACATGTTTACAGCCACAGACAAGCGCAGCACCTGCATCAAAAACGCTACATCTGTGTACAATCCTAGATTTACACATTACATGTCAAAAGTGTCATTAAGCATGTATTGTCAGTGGCTGCTCATTCTAAGCAACTTCATGCAAAAATATTAAAATTTAGTGCAGCAGTCCTCCCGACTCTTAAACTTCAAAACAGCAAAGTTATATGTGGTAGCCATCATGTAGATGAGCTGGTGGAAGAGAAAACAAGGAATGAGACATCATGGTGGACTGGTAAACTTGTAGTGTTATAGTGACAGTTAACTCTAAATTAAATGTTTTGGTCCAGATATTCAAACTGAAATTCAGCATTCAGCCACAGTAACTTAGATGGCCTTTTTTGTGTTTGTTGGATAAATTAATACCCAGATTTTCCCTTCATGGATCAGGGAAGTATAGGGCTGTCAAAAGTACTGGTACTTCAATACCAAGTCGATACTAAAATAAAAAAGCTATCACGATACCAGTGTTTCTGCAGTAACGGTAGTACCGAACAGACTTATTTCGATACCCGCACGCTGTCTGACTGACACACGACTGCTCTCAAAATACTTGCACATGAATCTGACACATTTGGGGAAAAAATAATGCACAGTTAATCTAATTGAATAACCGTGATATGTCCTAATGTGACAATTAAGTCACAAAAGGATGCAATTTATTAAATAAATATATACAGTCTGCATTTCATATGCTGAAATCACTGCATTAAAAGGATCATGCACGCAGAGTGTGTTGTAACAGATGACAGAACAGAGCGCTCATTCACTGTGAAGCACATAGTGCATGCGGAGTATGTTTATATATTTAACACTGGGCGATTTAAACAACTGCTTATCCAGAGGTGTGAAGCAACCGTCAAAAACACACACAAACTGAAAAGCCTTCACGTCAAATAAAAAAAAAATCTTGATTCAACTTGTGACAGAAATATGTTAAAACTGTTTGTTACACAGCGCGCTGGAATACTTGATTCTGATTGGTCAATGGCGCCATCTAGCAGACTGATATATTTCACAGTAACAACCGCACATCCATGTATCAGATCGATCATCCGGGTGTTTGCTAGTCATCTTTCCTGCTTCTCAGCTCACTGTGCGATCTCAGCAAGTAAGCTAATAAAATAATTTCAATTTATATCAATGTTTCATGTGCGTTTATTTACAGTCAGAAGTTTACATACACCTTAGCCAAATACATTTAAACTCAGTTTTTCACAATTCCTGACATTTAATCATAGAAAACATTCCCTGTTGTAGTCCTCCTTGCTCGCACACGCTTTTTCAGTTCTGCCCACAAATATTAGACTGAGGTCAGAGCTTTGTGATGGCCACTTCAATACCTTGACTTTGTTGTCTTTAAGCCATTTTGCCACAACTTTGGAGGTATGCTTGGGGTCATTGTCCATTTGGAAGACCCATTTGCGACCGAGCTTTAACTTTCTGGCTGATGTCCTGAGATGTTGCTTCAATATATCCACATTATTTTCCTTCCTCATGATGCCATCTATTTTGTGAAGTGCACCAGTCCCTCCTGCAGTAAAGCACCCCCACAACATGATGCTGCCACCCCCATGCTTCACGGTTGGTATGGTGTTCTTCAGCTTGCAAGCCTCGCCCTTTTCCTCCAAACATAATGATGGTCATTATGGCCAAACAGTTCAATTTTTGTTTCATCAGACCAGAGGACATTTCTCCAGAAAGTAAGATCATTGTCCCTATGTGCACTTGCAAACTGTAGTCTGGATGTTTTATGGCGGTTTTGGAGCAGTGGCTTCTTCCTTGCTGAGCAGCCTTTCAGGTTATGTCGATATAGGACTCGTTTTACTGTGGATATAGATACTTGTCTACCTGTTTCCTCCAGCATCTTCACAAGGTCCTTTGCTGCTGTTCTGGGATTGATTTGTACTTTTCGCACCAAACTACGTTCATCTCTAGGAGACAGAATGCATCTCCTTCCTGAGCGGTATGATGGCTGTGTGGTCCCATGGTGTTTATACTTGCGTACTATTGTTTGTACAGATGAACGTGGTACCTTCAGGTGTTTGGAAATTGCTCCCAAGAATGAACCAGACTTGTGGAGGTCCACAATGTTTTTCTGAGGTCTTGGCTGATTTCTTTTGATTTTCCCATGATGTCAAGCAAAGAGGCACTGAGTTTGAAGGTAGGCCTTAAAATACATCCACAGGTACACCTCCAATTCAGTACACCTCCTATCAGAAGCTAATTGGCTAATTGCCTAAAGGTTGACATAATTTTCTGGAATTTTCCAAGCTGTTTAAAGGCACAGTTAACTTAGTGTATGTACACTTTTGACCCACTGGAATTGTGATATAGTCAATTAAAAGTGAAACAATCTGTCTGTAAACAAATGTTGGAAAAATGACTCGTGTCATGCACAAAGTAGATGTCCTAAACGACTTGCCAAATCTATAGTTTGCTAATATGAAATCTGTGGAGTGTTTAAAAAAATGAGTTTTAATGACTTCAACCTAAGTGTATGTACACTTCTGACTTCAACTGTATTTACTGGTAAATAGTCTTTTAAATAGCTGGACAATGAGCAGTCAGACGTTCATTAATTACAAAATAAACACCAACAGAACTCCAACGCAAACCACAGATGGCTTTCAGCTGCTCAGTGATTTATTTATTTTCAAATAATTACACAATTTCAACTCAAATCAATGTTGCATGTCCATTTTTGTATTTATTTATTTGGCAAGTAGTCTTGTAATAGGCTGAATATTAAGGAGTCAGACGGTCATTTTCACAAAATAAACATCAACAGAACTAACCAGAGTTGGATTTCAGCTGTTCAGAGATTTATTTCTTCTCACATAATTACATCATTTCAACGCAAATCAATATTTTACGTCCATGTATTTATTTATTTGGTTAGTAGTTGTGTAATAAGCAGGACTGTGCATTATCTCTTACATAGTATAATGTAATATAAACTAAAATGTACAGTCACAATAATGGGAGGGGGAAAACGAAGGAAACATGCAGTTGTTTTAATTTGTGTTCAATAGCATATTATCTATTTTTTTGTGCTATTGAAATTGGCAACGAGAAATGTGAAATTTTGTTGGCATTCGTACCGACTAATGTTTTTGGTATCGTGACAACCCTAATGAAGTACAGTACTGTGCAAAAGTTTTAGGCACATAAGATGCTTCACAAAAACATTTGTCTTAAGATGGTTATTTATATTTTCAGCTTTAGTGTGTTAATAGGAAATATAAATGTTAGACTCCCAAACATTACTTTTGCAAATAGAAAAGATTAGAATAGAACAGGGTTGTCAAACTCGGTTCCTGGAGCGCCACAGTCCAGCAGAGTTTAGCTCCAACCCTAATTAAACACACCTGAAGCAGCTAATCAAGGTCTTCAGGAGTGCTTGAAGATTACAAGGAGGCTTTTTGGAGCAGGGCTGGAACTAAACTCTGCAGGGATGCGGCCCTCCAGGAACTGAGTTTGACACTCCTGGAATAGAAGAACAGGGAGCCCTGCAACAGATGTTACGGCCCCCACGGAGCCCCCACTGAACATCGTGTCAGTCTGAGATTACATAAAGAGACAGAAGCAACTGAGACAGACTGAAATAGATAGAAGAACTGTGGCGAATTCTTCAAGAAGCTTGGAACATCCTATCTGCCAACAACCAAGAAAAACTGTGTCCAGGTGTGTCTAGGAGAATTGGGGCAGTTTTAAAGGCAAAGGTGGCCACGCCAAATATTGATTTAGCTTTTTTTATATTTACTGGACTTGTTATGACATTAAGTGATAAATGAAAACTATCTATGTCATTATTTTTGAAGATATCCTCACTATGCAACATTTTTCACAAGTGCCTAAAACTTTTGCACAGTACTGTATATTAGTCTATATTGAGTCCTGTGAGTTGATTTTTACAAATCTAATGATTTCATTGCAAACATGCAGCAGAACTGATGAAATACACACAAGTTTCCACTCTGCTAATGCTGTCATCACACTAGCCGATTTTCAGCAAATTTTCATGAGCTTCTCCTGACATTGTTTTTCTACAGTTCTTCTACACTTAAATTACTCAAAGTAATTAAGTGAAAGGTCTGTGTTCATTGAATGTAAAAATAAAAAATTCTCACTTGATTAACTCGTGAACAAACGTTCTAGGGCAATCCACGAAGGAACAAATACACATTCAATCTGTATTCTAATCAAATTGTAATTCTAATTCAAGGTGCATGGTGCGCATGTTCTTGTTTTAGAGACAAAGTCATCCGTCTCCCCTCTAATGTTCCTAATCGATAAGTGTGTTGAACCTCAGAGAGAAGAGGGTGAGATTTCAGCTGAATACAGTTGGTAGGTTTGACTCCCCTGACCAAAATCACATTGTTCGGCTAGTGAGATGCCAGCTTTAGCAAGCCATTAGATGTGGGCTATTTGAAGCACATGGTTTGCAGTAGATGGCTCTGGGAATGAAGGGAGGGGTGATTCTCAGGGAAACAACAAAATAAAGAGGGAGAGGAGCAAACACCTCAAATCTGACCATATGAGACCCTTATGAAGAAAGAGATATGATCTTACCAGAGCGATGACTGTAGCTCCGGCTCCAGCACAGGCGACAATATACAGATGATACGACAGATAGAACTGCAAAACAACAACCAGAAATGCTGTTTAAAGAGATATTTTCACTGTTGTAAAAATATTTATCACCAGCATTCATGGCATAATATTGGGTACCACAGGAAAAAGCTGACTTGTCACTAGTCTTATGTTAACACATATAATGTTTAGGACTTGCATTCTAACTTTTAAAACAGTGTGTATTTCAATGTTTATTGTCCAGCCCCATGTAACATTCATTTAAGCTGTGGTCACATCCTCTCCCATTACTGTATGTTAAGACTCTATAAATCTGTTTGTACTTAAATCTATGCATTTGACTAAATCTGAAACAACATTTTGTGAACTTTGGTAAATCCATGCATGGAAACAGTTGGCATACCTCACTGGAGTTGCAAATCTCTCCTAGATTTGAGCCACAAGCTTTGCCTGGTGTTGCATTCCATGGAATAATCCCTGTATCCCGATACAAATGAGAGTTCCACAGTTACCGTAAATGCTTTTATTTCTGAAATAATCACGCATTTCATAAATAAACTAATTCTTGAGATAAGGGACAAAACATGTCCTTTATAAATACCATCTTTACGTTAAAAATGAAGAAATTCGTAATAATAAAAATACAAAAATAATTTAATTTAAAATTCATTACTTATATATATATATATACATATATATATATAAAAATTTCTCCCAATTTGGAATGCCCAATTCCCAATGCGCTCTAAGTCCTCATGGTGGCGTAGTGACTCGCCTCAATCCGGGTGGATGAGGACGAATCTCAGTTGAGACCGTCAATCTGTGCATCTTATCACGTGGCTTGTTGAACGCGTTACCGCGGCTTCAAACTATTCTCCGCGACATCCACGCACAACTAAACTTTGTTGCCTTTTTAAACACTTTTTTTTTTTTTTTTGACAGTTTAACATTGTGACCACTTGCTGAGGACAGTTTAAATTACATGTGCTTCCAAGTATAAAGCATGCATTTTAAATAATGAGAGGGCCTGGGTAGCTCAGTGGTAAAGACGCTGGCTATCACCCCTGGAGTTCGCTAGTTCGAATCCCAGGGCGTGCTGAGTGATTCCAGCCAGGTCTCCTAAGCAACCAAATTGGCCCGGTTGCTAGGGAGGGTAGAGTCACATGGGGTAATAATGTGGTTCGTTCTCGGTGGGGCACATGGTGAGTTGTGCGTGGTTGCTGCGGTGGATGGCGTGAAGCCTCCACACACGCTATGTCTCCGTGGCAATGCACTCAAAAAGCCACGTGATAAGATGCACGGATTGATGGTCTCAGCCACCACGATTGAGGTGAATCACTATGCCACCACAAGGACTTAAAAGCACATTGGGAATTGGGCATTCCAAAATTGGGAGAAAAAAATAAATAACTATATAATACTAAGCTATAGAAAGTCAGACTTTTTTCATCAAATAGTTTATGATGTGTAATATAGTGTATAGAATAGTGTTGTTTATTCATGATTTTGAGATGTTATAGACATTACAGCTGAATCATTCATTGTGATTCAAAGTAATGTCCAGCATCGTCCAATCACTGTCAACCATGTTAAAATAAAATGATACATTATAAATTCTGAATCTATGTAGTGATTATCATTGTCACATGTCTGTCAAACATGTTGAGTGATCCAAACATCATCTGCAGCCTGAAACTGAACTTTTGATCAGATTTTAGGAGTGAATGCACTTAACTGCATAGAGAGCTATAGGATGCTCCCTTGCTCCCTATTTAGTGAATGACTTAACCTCCAGTGTGCTGTCTGGTCTCAGAACAGTTCCAAATGCACCTTATTTTCATTCTAACTCCACATGAAGCAAAAAAGAAAAGATTCTCAATGTGATAATGCACAGGATTTTTTATGAAAAACTAGCGCTATTTTCCACTATAGTGGTCATTGTGTTTAACAGCGTGCCGTTTTGCGATAAATGAACTGAGATCAGTCAGTTTAAAAGAAATTAAATTACGCATAGTGTATAGCAAAGACAAAACGTAATGTCCATGCAGAAGGACGCAGAGTCATATGAGGTTTATGCATAGAAGATGGACTTTACAATATGACCAACTCTTAACTGGTGGTTTATAATTTGCTAACAAATTAGAAGTGTTCCGCTTTCATAACCTATTTTATTGTACACCATAATGTCAAACGTTTCAGATCAGAAAGTTCTCGAGTAGAAAACATATTGTTACATTTACAGACCAAATCTATTTCAAGTATAAAGCTTTGAAAGCACAGAATTTATCAGTTGTAAACAAATGTTTGTTGTGATTTCACATACAACTTCATAAAACAGCAGATGCTCCAGATTTAAATGAGCCCAAATACAATGTGATATGATGCATAGCTCTTGAGATAATCTTGGAGAAAATGTGAAGCTCCCTCATATATCTTTTTACTCATCCTAGGTGACGGTCTTTTGTTAAAAAAGCAGACAAATCACAGCTATTGTTGTCTGCGTAGATGCAACCTGCAATTACAGTTTTGGAGAGATGCACATCAGGCTACGATGTAGGTTTGACACAAAAGTATAAAACGGCGTTAAACATACAGTTATTTGAAGTATTTTTAGGCACGAAATGAAGCTTGGCTTATTGGTCAGTTATATAATTCAGCTGAAAGACTTCTTACCGTATTGACGCACATCCACACAGATTGTCTCGATGGACGTGAGGTTGGCCACCGGTGAGCGCATGGCAACGCAAGTTGACCACATGTTGTAGAAGAGGAACACAGGAACCGCAGAGAAGCCGAACACCCCCAGCCATGCAATGCCCAGGATGTAAGTGAGGAACACAAACTGAGAAAAACAAAACATCTTAGCATCTTAGTAGAAGATATTTCATGCTTTTCTTGTCAAAATATTTCCATTGATCATGCATTTAATGATGTCATCAAGAGCAAATCAATGCAAAACTGGTTAGGACATCTGTATTGAATATAGTGTATTTATTATGAAAACACTATATGGCCAAATGTTTATGAACACCGAACACCTGTTCTGTTTGAGCTTTCCACCAGATGTTGAACATGGCTATATACAGTCATTATTAAAACACTGCTGAAATAGTCAGCCCCATTAATTAGTAGGGGGTGTTCATATACTTTTCAGCTACAGTGCATCCGGAAAGTATTCTCAGCGCTTCACTTTTTCCACATTTTGTTATGTTACAGCCTTATTCCAAAATGGATTAAATTCATTATTTTCCTCAAAATTCTACAAACAATACCCCATAATGACAACGTGAAAGAAGTTTGTTTGAAATCTTTGCAAATTTATTTTAAAAAAAAAAAAAAAAAAATCACATGTACATAAGTATTCACAGCCTTTGCTCAATACTTTGTTGAAGCACCTTTGGCACCAATTACAGCCTCAAGTCTTTTTGAGTATGATGCTACAAGCTTGGCACACCTATTTTTGGGCAGTTTCTCCCATTCTTCTTTGCAGGACCTCTCAAGCTCCATCAGGTTGGATGGGGAGCGTCGGTGCACAGCCATTTTCAGATCTCTCCAGAGATGTTCAATCGGGTTCAAGTCTGGGCTCTGGCTGGGCCACTCAAGGACATTCACAGAGTTGTCCCGGAGCCACTCATTTGCTGTCTTGGCTGTGTGCTTAGGGTCGTTGTCCTGTTGGAAGATGAACCTTCGCCCCAGTCTGAGGTCCAGAGCGCTCTGGAGCAGGTTTTCATCAAGGATGTCTCTGTACATTGCTGCATTCATCTTTCCCTCGATCCTGACTAGTCTCCCAGTTCCTGCCACTGAAAAACATCCCCACAGCATGATGCTGCCACCACCATGCTTCACTGTAGGGATGGTATTGGCCAGGTGATGAGCGGTGCCTGGTTTCCTCCAGACATGACGCTTGCCATTCAGGCCAAAGAGTTCAATCTTTGTTTCTCATGGTCTGAGAGTCCTTCGGGTGCCTTTTGGTAAACTCCAGGCGGGCTGTCATGTGCCTTTTACTGAGGAGTGGCTTCCGTCTGGCCACTCTACCATACAGGCCTGATTGGTGAAGTGCTGCAGAGATGGTTGTTCTTCTGGAAGGTTCTCCTCTCTCCACAGAGAAACGCTGGAGCTCTGTCAGAGTGACCATCGGGTTCTTGGTCACCTCCCTGACTAAGGCCCTTCTCCCCCAATCGTTCAGTTTGGCCAGGCGGCCAGCTCAAGGAAGAGTCCTGGTGGTTCCAAACTTCTTCCGTTTATGGATGATGGAGGCCACTGTGCCCATTGGGACCTTCAATGCTGCAGAAATGTTTCTGTACCCTTCCCCAGATCTGTGCCTCGATACAATCCTGTCTCGGAGGTCTACAGACAATTCCTTGGACTTCATGGCTTGGTTTGTGCTCTGACATGCACTGTTAACTGTGGGACCTTATATAGACAGGTGTGTGCCTTTACAAATCATGTCCAATCAACTGAATTTATCACAGGTGGACTCCAATCAAGTTGTAGAAACATCTCAAGGATGATCAGTGGAAACAGGATGCACCTGAGCTCAATTTTGAGTGTCATGGCAAAGGCTGTGAATACTCATGTACATGTGATTTTTTTCGTTTTTTATTTGTAATAAATTTGCAAAGATTTCAAACAAACTTCTTTCACGTTGTCATTATGGGGTATTGTTTGTAGAATTTTGAGGAAAATAATGAATTTAATCCATTTTGGAATAAGGCTGTAACATAACAAAATGTGGAAAAAATGAAGTGCTGTGAATACTTTCCGGATGCACTGTATGTAGTGTAGCTTCAACAATGTTGCCGACAGTGGAACTGTGCATTATTTCGCGATACAGTCACAGTCATGTTGTACCATTCCGCTGATGCAGCGTCCACAAATAGTGGTCTTGAATTCACTGTGGAGCTCCTTCACAGCACTGGTGGTGTAAAATCCCTCTGCGAGCAGAATTATCCCGTACAGGAAGAAGAAAGAGGCGATACCGTATATAACGTACTGCATAAGCTGGATTCTGGAAAGAAAGCAGACAGACAAGAATTCACAGCTGTTATTGCTCATGTGTGTTTACTTCCTGTCCAAACCATCTGGACAGGGCTCTTCACAAAATCAAGTGTTTCGCCATACGCCTCCAAAACCTTTTCACGAGTGTGTGTTAGTGCAAGGTGATTAATATCATTAACCTCTGCTCTGAAGGAAGAAGTGCTGTTTGAGAACACCTCATCATGGCATGTGACTTTAATTACAGTCTCAAGATGGTGAATAGAACAAATGTGTTGCGCAGATGAATTATCAACACATGTGAGAAGCTTTGAGTGAATGCAAAACAAATGGGACTGAAAGTCGAGACTTGCAGCCTGATAACAGGCGAATTTGTCATTCTAAAGGCCTGTTCACACCAAATCCGTTTTTTCGGTGCGACTGTTCAAACAATCCAAACGAGCTTTTGTGCAGGAACAGGGGATTCCTATGTGAGTGGTCCAATTTTTTTTTTCCTTCAGACTGTGATGAAAACTGACTGACTGATGAGATATGAGCCATTTTGTAATTTTCCCAGAGCCGCGTTGGTGGCGCTAATCAACTGGCAAACACCGGCATTGGACGTGCAGCTGATACACCCCCCCAAAAATGATATACTTAAAAATAAATAGTTGCAGTTCATGAACCCTTTGTAATGCAAGCAAAAACCTGTTCTGTTTTTGAAAGTCTGCTTATTAATGTATGTGTTTGTATTTTTTATCCCCTTTTTTTTTTTTCTCCCAATTTGGAATGCCCAATTCCCACTACTTAGTAGGTCCTCGTGGTGGCGCGGTTACTCACCTCAATCTGGGTGGCGGAGGACAAGTCTCAGTTGCCTCCGCTTCTGAGACCGTCAATCCGTGCATCTTATCACGTGACTCATTGTGCATGACACCGCGGAGACTCACAGCATGTGGAGGCTCATGCTACTCTCCACGATCCATGCACAACTTGCCACACGCCCCATTGAGAGCAAGAACCACTAATTGTGACCATGAGGAGATTACCCCATGTGACTCTACCCTCCCTAGCAACCGGGCCGATTTGGTTGCTTAGGAGACCTGACTGGAGTCACTCAGCACACCCTGGATTCAAACTCGGGACTCGAGGGGTGATAGTCAGCGTCAATACTCGCTGAGCATCCATTTCACTGTGTATTGTTGTGTTAATTGCTCCATGGATATCCACACACAGACACGTCAACAGGTTCTTTAACACTCACATGTCAGTAAGCATGGCGTGATCCGTGGCGACCTTAGAGAAGTGGTTCTCCAGGATGGAGAGCGTGCCCATCAGGGCAACATGCCCGCAGCCGCAAAAGAGCGCCACACCTGAGAAGCACAGGATGGTGGCCAGCAGTGACGCGTACGGCACGCCGCCAAGACATTTAATGCAGCATTCAAAACAACCTGCAGAGAAACAAGAACACATTACAACACTGTTCATTACAGTTTAAAAAGCTGTAAACTGTTCAAATGACCGGATTAAATTTCAATAATAGTGTCTAATATTATACAGATACAATACTACTTATTCCTTAATACACATGATTTTTAAACACTACTTATACTTCAGAAATAAAGGATTATGCTGTTATTTTTTCCATGGGACACAAGGGGAGAACTTTACAGGCTTACAAAACACCTACAAAAAAACACTATAAAAGTATCATAAAAGTAGTCCACATGACTTGTGTGCTTTATTCCAAGTATTCTGAGGTCATACAATAGCTTTGTGTGAGAAACTGACTGAAGTCATTATTTACTGAAAATCTTCCCCTCTGCTGCAGCTCTTAAATTTCATATGTGTGTCTGTTCAGATTTAAAAATGCTGTGTTAGCATGCCACATGGTGTCATTAAAACCAAAAAGCACTTGCTTCTTGTGTGTTGTAAGCAAACGTGACGCAGCATTTCTAAATTTCGGACTGGAGAATCAGATTTGAGAGCTGCAGCAAAGGGGAAGATACTTTCATGATACTTTTTAGAGCTTGACAGACTTGATCACTTTTCTACTTTTGTGTTCTACAGAACAAATAATAGCAGAAGGTTTTGGAAATACATTTTTCAATTTTGGGTGAACTTCCCTTTAATAAATGTGCCATTAAACTGCTACACATCTCATTAAAAACACTGTAAAGCAAAGACTGTCAAAAATAATGATTTGCATGTGAGAGTGTGTGTGAGTGTGAGTGTGAGTGAGAGTGTGAGTGTGAGTGAGAGTGTGAGTGAGAGTGTGAGTGAGAGTGTGTGTGTGAGTGAGTGTGTGAGTTTGTGTGTGTGTGTGTGTGTGTATGAGTGTGTGTGTGTGTGTGTGAGTGAGTGAGTGAGTGAGTGAGTGAGTGAGTGTGTGAGTATGTGTGAGTATGTGAGTGTGTGTGTGTGTGTGTGAGTATGAGTGTGTGTGAGTGTGTGTGTGTTTTTGAGTGAGTGAGTGTGTGTGTGTTTGTGAGTGTGTGAGTGTGTGTTTGTGAGTGTGTGTCTTTGTGTGTGTTTGTGTGTGTGAGTGTGAGTGTGTGTGTTTGTTTGAGTGAGTGAGTGAGTGAGTGAGTGAGTGAGTGAGTGAGTGAGTGAGTGAGTGAGTGTGTGTTTGTGTGAGTGTGTTTGTGTGAGTGTGTTTGTGTGAGTATGTTTGTGTGAGTGTGTTTGTGTGTGTTTGAGTAAGTGAGTGAGTGTGTGTGTGAGTTTGTGTGAGTTTGTGTGAGTGTGTATGTGTGTGTGTGTGTGTTTGTGTGACTGTGTGTTTGTGTGAGTGTGTGTGTGTTTGTGTGAGTATGTGTTTGTGTGAGTATGTGTTTGTGTGTTTGTGTGAGTATGTGTGAGTGTGTGTGTGCAACTCATTTGACTTCTGTAACGTTAAGTAAGAAAAATTAAAAAAATAATGATTCAACATAAAGAAAATTAAGCTTGTTTTAAGGACCATTTTTGCATTGTGACATTTAGCACATTTCCGCCAAAATTCTCATTACCCTAATGTGTCCGGATGTTTTACTTTTTACTTATTGT
This sequence comes from Myxocyprinus asiaticus, assembly GCF_019703515.2. Taxonomy (NCBI): domain Eukaryota; kingdom Metazoa; phylum Chordata; class Actinopteri; order Cypriniformes; family Catostomidae; genus Myxocyprinus; species Myxocyprinus asiaticus. Next base: position 50,478,694 of record NC_059354.1, read on the forward strand.
ACATTGAGAATAGAGAGTTACAAAATAATTCAATGATCTCAAAGATGATTCACATTAGATTCTCATTACTGTTAAGCAAAGTCCCATTATTCTCTTATTGAATTCTCTATCCATGGCAATGCGCTCAACAAGCCACGTGATAAGATGCGCGGATTGACCGTCTCAGACGTGGAGGCAACTGAGATTCGTCCTCCGCCACCCGGATTGAGGCGAGTCACAACGCCACCACGAGGACTTAAAAGCGCACTGGGAATTGGGCATTCCAAATTGGGGAGAAAAAAAAAAAAAAAAAACCCATTCATGTGGTGTTACCATCTATTAAAATGTTTTATAAAATATTTTTCAAGGTAATTTATTTATTTTATTTGGCAAGTCAAGAATATAATGATGTTTTCTCAGGGTTACACCAAAATGTGCCTTTTCATAAAAATGTCAAATCATCTGGTATTTTTTAAAATGTCACCTAAATATAACATGCTTCACAAGCCTCATATATAAGTACATTTATCCCCTTCAACTGGGGGCGAGAAGACACAAGAGTGATTTAATTGAAGTCCTCATTGTGCACAGTTTGAATCCTGAAGTTTCCTCTCTGTGGAGGTCTTTTTCCCAGCATACAAAGGCAAAATAAAGCAGATATATTAAGCAGCAGAGAGAAGCTCTTTCAAAGCCAGTCTGTGTCTGACAGTTTGTGCCCGGCTTTTATGAGGCACAAGGGGGTGAAAGCATTCGGTCCCAACTAGTGAATAGCCGTTGCCATAGCAGTGAGTTAACCACAACCCAATGAGTATGCCCACGGCACAGTCTCTCACGACCCACAACACACACACACACACTAGAAAACACACTTATGAAGCCATTTAAACACTCCCATCTCAAAGGAAACACTACAAACTATTCCCACCCTTTCAGAAACACTGGGGTAAACTTGTTTACCATCACAGATGTTTAAGAGGTACGGGGAAACATTCGGAAGAATTGGTCAACGTATGCATCACAATATGCTGTATACATCAAATATGTAAAAGAGTCTAATAACCTGTGTATTCTTAGCTGATGCATCATTCCAAAGACACAAACAAGCCATAATCAAAGATCATGAGTTTCCAGTTTTTTCATACCAACTGACAGCTGTGATTATGCCCGATTCTTTACCACTGTCACATTTCACTGCTGTTTTCAGTCATTTTTCCACTCGTATATTCTCGTATTGGACTGTCTCTTTAAATGGTCCCTATTCACTCTGTTAACAGTGGGGGAAAAAAAAAAAAAGAGTATTGATTGGACGTTAAGATCCCTGCCTATTGGCTGATCCCATGTAGAGGTCGACCGATAGTGGATTTTGCAGATACCTATAACGAAGGTGATGGAAAAGGCTGACAACTGATTAATCGGCCGATAGTTTTTCAAACTGATTTATAGAGTTTACAGTCTTATAAGTCTTTCCTTACTATGACGGGCACAGACATTGAGGCTACAAGAGTCCAACATGAAAAAATCCCAGCAGTATATTGTGCAACCAAAATCCCAATAATCAGAAAAAATACGATTGGGTGCATAACGCGGGACTTTTAACTATATACACTTACTTATTTTGAAATGACAGAGACTTGGCTCTGTTACAATCTTCTATATATAAATATTTACCAAATTAAACTTTTTACAGATTTTTGCCGATAACCGATAGTTCCAAAAAGCAACTATTGGCGCCGATTAATCGGTAAAACCGATATATCGGTCTACCTTTAATCCCATGATTGTCAAAATATTCTCTTCATATTAGACAGGCCTTTAGAACAGTTCCTTCACTAAACGTGAGCATAGCATTCATGAACAGTATGGGCATTCACGCAATAAACGTAAAAATGAGAATCATATTAGTTTTCAACACCTTCCCTCAGGGCTGTTTCAGACCGTTCTAGCACCCTAGGCGAGATCCCTATTGGCGCCCCTGTTCTGGGGGGTGAGAGGGTGTTTGGGGAGCGTGGCAGCGGCCTCCTCTTTGGCGCCCCCCCAGCAGGTGGCGCCCTAGGTGACCGCCTATGCCTAGAAACGGCCCTGCCTTCCCCCACAACAAGGAATTTCACATACTTTCAGAACACTGACTGATTTACTTAGAGAACATCCCAAATACTCTCCAATTAATTCATCCTACCTTCATCACTTCATCACATCATCAAACTTTCAAAAATGAGAGAGAGGTGGTGGAGGACAAGTAAAAGAAAAAGGAGGAGGAGGCATCTAAGTAGAACAAGCGGGAAGAGAAGGAAGAGGAGAAGAAGAAAAAACAAAGGAAGATGGAGAAGTAGAAGCGGGAGGAGGAGAATGACAAATTGAAGTAGAAGAAATAGAAAAAGCAAAAGTAGAAGAAAGAGGAGGAGAAGTAAAAGAACAAGAAGATTGAGAAGAAGAAGAAGGAAGTGTAGGAGGAGGAGATGTAGACATTTTTGTATTTTTAATTGTAAAAGTCAGATGGTTTTCTGAGGCAACTGTGCCTCAGATGCAAATCCACTGCAGCTGTGTTTGTTAAGATCATGGGACAGATTCATCAAACCTACTGTATCTATTGGTTGGTTTACCCTGAGGAGGTTTCTGTGAGATCTCCAGTATGTTTAGTTAGCACATCTGTTACCAGGTATAAGGGTCTGTCACACCGACTGTTCCTTGGGTTAAGATTCAGACTCTATGCTACACAGTTGTCATCAGTAAACTCTCTCCCCATGAGCACATGGTCTGGCTTGCTCTTCTTTATGTATTAGAAGACCTCTAATACATTGGCGAGCCACCCGATATCTGGTCAGCCAAATACAAGATGATCTAACAAAGACAAAGAAGCAAGAAGAGGTGAAGAAGAAGGATATGGAGAAGGTGGAGCAGTGTAAATATGAGTGCACAGATGCAGTGACTACAGTTACCTCATCACTGCATGCCATGCAATAAAGTCCAACATTTCTGGCTCCAAAATAACAGCAGAACGCCAGAGCTGCAGTCACAGAGAGCCAAACACTCAAAGAGCCCAGTGTACCAGACCAGAGACTGCTCAGAATGTGACCTTTATGGAAAAAAATGCCTATTGAGCTGCAGAACCAGATCAGAACACTTCCGGAGAGTTCTGTAGGGGGACGGGAGCCACAAACAGCTCCACCACATAGTATGACCTCCAGACCCATAATACCACTGTGCTCTGCAGATGACCAGCAAACAATTCACTCTCTGTCAACTTCATGCTGATTGACTGATTATCTCTGTTTCTCTGTAGTCAATTCGAGGTTTTAAAGGGATAGCTCACCAAAAATGAAAATTCTCTCATTAGGCCAGTCGTGATTATTAAATAATCGTCTGATCGCTGTTTTTTGAGATAACTGTGATTATTGTGCACTTCAAATTCCAATCACATTTTAATGCCCAAATAAGGGAATTTTAAGCAAATATTTAAATGCCACCAATGGTGCGTTTGAGTCATTCAGTTGAACTCCGAGCATCACTGAGGCGCACCGTGGACGTCATCCAGCGCAGCTCCTGTCAGGAAGAGTGCGTGAAGCTCTTCTTGAGTGCTCTGATGTCAGCAGAGATATATATATATAAATATAAACTTTAATAGTGAAAGCAAAGCGCTCCGGCTTCACTTTAAACTACTGTGTAACGGCAAATGCTCCTGGTTACAGAGGGTTTATACACACAGTGTTAATGTCAAGGTTTGCAGAGAATCAGGACCCAAACACAGAGTGCAAACGAATCCAAAAAATAAACAAAGGGAATAAACACAAACTACCCCTAAGGGGAAAAAACACAGTCCAGCGGAGGCAACCCTCCAAAGCTGAACTGGGGCAGACGAACTGAAACCAGGACCAACATGAACCGACCGAGCAGACTAGGCACCAGAAACAGGACCGACATCAGATACAAAATGAGACGAACTGGCACTGGAACACACACACGAGGAGACTAAAATAGGGAAGGAAATCAACAGGTTAACAGGCGAAACAAATGAACTGATAATGGGCAAACAAGGAGGCGGGACTGAGAGACACGAGGCAATACAGAAACAAAACAAAGCCACATGCTCTCACAAGACAAAGACACCCGAGTGGCATGAACGCATATCCCCAGGACAATAGGCAACATGTGCTCATGCCAACCGACAGATAGGACGAGAGAAAGCATGGCAATGCCAACAAAGTGATGCCACACATTCCCACACTAGATGAAGCCTGAGCGTACATCGCGAGGCAAACACAACGCGATGCACGCAACAGGCGACAACACGAGACACCTATGCGCGAGTTTGGCCACATATAAACCTGACAGCTCAGACTGAAGTGACCGAGCCTCAGCACAACGTGAAGACAGATTGTGACCCGGGCGCACCGCGCAAAGCGAGCGAGAGGCAGACACAAATTATTGACGCGAGTGCCTGCCCGCCAAGATGACATAAGCACAATGCACTCACGCCAATAAAAGACAAGACATGGAACATGAGTGTCCGGATCCCGACACCAAAACCGAAACCCAGACAGGGAAGTCAGGATCCAGACACCATGCTCGGGACATGAAACACGAGACCGACCGAAGAGCGCATGGCAGGGAAACCACAACCGAAGCCATGCGCTCACACAAAGACAGAAATATCTGACTATTGCAAAATATTATGTAATATTATATAAAATAAATATAATAAAAATATATAAAAAAAATATACTTAGACATTTTAAGTATTTAGAAATATTTTGATATTTAAAACATAATTTTTCATGTCATTCATAAGTTTTTAAAGCCTTAAAACTAAATCTTATATTACTATTTTATTATTTGTTTTATATATTTGAAGTTAAATATGTAAAAATGACTTCTTAAGGTGTATGATGAACACATGCGCCTTAAAAAATATGGCAATTTATATCACAATTAATCGTGAAAGCCCTAAAAGTGACAATTAATCGTCAGCCACATTTCATAATCGTGACAGCCCTATCTCACATTATTTACTCACCCTCATGCCATCCCAGATGTGTATGACTTTCTTTCTTCTGCTAAACGCAGATGAAGATTTTAAGAATATTTCAGCTGTGGCCGAGACTGTGAGCAGTCTATCTAGCTGAGAGTAACCTTATCATGACCTTTCAAAGATTTGATTGCACTAACCTGGAAAACATTGGCTAATCTAGTGATTTTGGTCCAGTTCTTGGACCCCTCAAAGGCCAATTCATTAAATAATACATTCTACCCCAAAAGTAGTTTGATGACATCAAACTACACCAGAGTTAAACACATAATATGCAAATAAAAATCCTGTAGTTAAAGTGAGAGTGAGCCGGTGTTTGTGAGAGCTCACTGGTACCTCGTTTCTCCTGACGTTCATCTTCACTATCCTCATATGAAGTTTCCATGGCTGTTCTTCACAAATCAAGAATATTCTTCCCTCCTGAAACCTTATTTGTCAGTTTTCTTCCTTCGTTCTCTGTCCGTACTTGCTCTTGCACCCCCCTCAACTTTCTCGATCGCACACTCTTTTTTACCTGGACTTAACACGACTATCTTACACCAAAAACTAAAAACTAAACTCCTACTAAAAAAGTTCCCAATCAAGTCTGCACAAAATCACGGACACATTCCCAGACCAGCACAATGCAAGAGGAGGAGGAGACCCCCACAACACTGAAGTCCACCACACACCCCCATACATATATTAACATAATCAAAAACCACTGGCCACAAACTGGCCTTCCATCTGCTGCCTGACCCCTGAGAACACAAGAGAAGCAAAGAAACTGGGACTCACTCACTCAACAATGAAAGGCAGAACGCATGGTGGATGAAGAGAAGAAGGAAAAGCAGGGGAAAGGGAGGAGATGGAGAGAGTGAAAGAAAAAAACGACAGAATAAATGAACAAAAGAATATATGAAAGAACGTACAAAATACAAAATGTTCGAAAGAAAAAGAATGAACAAACAAAATGAACTAAAGAGTATGCAAGAAAGTACGAAACAAAGAATGTAAGAAAGAAAAAGAAATAATGAACGAACAAAAGACTGTACAAAACAACAAATGTAACAAACAAGAATATATGAAAGCACGTACGAAAGAAAGAAAAGAATGAATGAACAAACAAAAAAGAACAAACAATATAAACAAACAAAAGACTGTCTGAATGTGTGAAAGAATATACGCAAGACAAGAAAAGAAAACGAAAGAATGAAATGAACAAAAGAATGTAGGAAAGAGAGAAATTAAGAAAAAGAATAAAATAATAAAATAGAACGAAAGAATGAATGAACAAAATGAACAAACAAAAGAATGTATGAAAGAAAGAAAAAGAATGAACAAACAAAAAAGAAAGAACAAACAATATAAACAAACAAAAGACTGTCTGAATATGTGAAAGAATATACGCAAGACAAGAAAAGAAAACGAAAGAATGAAATGAACAAAAGAACATGAAAGAGAGAAATGAAGAACGAAAGAAAATACAATAAAGATGTAAGTATGAAAAAAGAATGAATGAAAGAAATGAACTAACAAAAAATTTACAAAAGAAAGAAAAACTAAATGAACAAAAAAATGTAAGAAAGAACGAAAGAATGAACAAACAAAATGAACAAACAAAAGAATGTATGAAAGACAAGAAAACAAATGAATGAACAAAAGAACATGAAAGAGAAATTAAGATAGAAAGAATAAAATAAAAATAAAAGAACGAAAGAAAAAGAATGAACGAACAAAATGAACAAACAAATGTACAAACAAAAAAGAAAGAACAAACAATATAAACAAACAAAAGACTCTGAATGTGAAAGAATATATGCAAGACAAGAAAAGAAAACGAAAGAATGAAATGAACAAAAGAACATGAAGAGAGAAATGAAGAACGAAAGAAAGAATACAATAAAGTATGAAAAAAGAATGAATGAACGAAATGAACTAACAAAAATGTTTCAAAAGAAATAAAAAGAAAAAACTAAATGAACAAAAAATGTAAGAACGAAAGAATGAACAAACAAAATGAACAAACAAAAGAATGTACGAAAGACAAGAAAGAAAACAAATGAATGAACAAAAGAACATGAAAGAGAAAAATTAAGAAAGAATAAAATAAAAAAGAACGAAAGAAAGAAAAAGAATGAACGAACAAAAAAAGAACAAACAATATAAACAAACAAAAGACTGTCTGAATATGTGAAAGAATATACGCAAGACAAGAAAAGAAAACGAAAGAACGAAATGAACAAAAGAATGTATGAAAGAGAGAAATGAAGAAAGAATAAAATAAAAATAAAAGAATGAAAGAAAGAATGAAAGAAAATGAATGAACAAAATGAACAAACAAAAAATGTACAAAAGAAAAGAATGAACGAACAATCAAAAAAGAAAGAACAAACAATATAAACAAACAAAAGAATGTATGAAAGACAAGAAAACAAATGAATGAACAAAAGAACATGAAAGAGAAATTAAGATAAGAAAGAATAAAATAAAAATAAAAGAACGAAAGAAAAAGAATGAACGAACAAAATGAACAAACAAATGTACAAACAAAAAGAAAGAACAAACAATATAAACAAACAAAAGACTGTCTGAATGTGAAAGAATATACGCAAGACAAGAAAAGAAAACGAAAGAACGAAATGAACAAAAGAATGTATGAAAGAGAGAAATGAAGAACAAAAGAAAGAATACAATAAAGAATAAAGTATGAAAAAAGAATGAACAAACAAACGAAATGAACTAACAAAACATTTACAAAAGAAATAAAAAGTAAAAACTAAATGAACAAAAAAAGAATGTACGAAAGACAAGAAAGAAAACAAATGAATGAACAAAAGAACATGAAAGAGAGAAATTAAGAAAGAATTAAATAAAAATAAAAGAACGAAAGAACAAAAGAAAAAGAATGAACGAACAAAATGAACAAACAAAAGAATGTACAAACAAAAAGAAAGAACAAACAATATAAACAAACAAAAGACTGTCTGAATGTGTGAAAGAATATACGCAAGACAAGAAAACGAAAGAACGAAATGAACAAAAGAATGTAGGAAAGAGAGAAATGAAGAACGAAAGAAAGAATACAATAAAGAATAAAGTATGAAAAAAGAATGAACAAACAAATGAAATGAACTAACAAAAAATTTACAAAAGAAATTAAAAAAAAAAACGAAATGAACAAAAAAAGTAAGAACGAAAGAATGAACAAACAAAAGAATGTACGAAAGAAACAAAAAAGTGTAAATGAACAAAATTAACCCAAAAAAATGTAAGAAAGAAAGAAAAAAGAACGGAAGAATGGAATAAAAGAATGAACATATAAAAGCAAAAGAACAAAGGAAAAACATACCAATGGAAGTCAAGGCTTAAAGAAAATTCAGAGTGATAAATACGACTTTGTGTTGGCATTCATGTGCCCGTGTCTCATAAATAACATCATTCTGACTTAAAGCCAGCTATAGATCCATTTATAATTATTCCGCATTATAAAATATGGCCAAAATTATAAGACAGTTGCTCCGAAATAGTTCTTAAACATTGTCGCTTGTGAACAATATTTTCCTTTGGTTTCAGGGTTTGACAGGACTCCGTACAGCTGATGGTGTGAACGGGCCGGTGCATTGTGTTTATCATCATGGGGCGAACGGAGGTTGAATTGTCACTCAGCGCTCACTCATCCGTGAACATCAAAGAACTGTCTGACACATAAAACAGAAAGTTCTCATGACCACGAGCTCCATACTACTCTCACAACAGACCAACCCTCTACATACACACTGGAGAAAGAATCGCCATTGGCTAGTAAATTTAAGTTTTCGCTCGGCAGACTTTTGACAACATGTAAGTGTAATGCAACTGAAAACTAATGATTTTAAGAAAACTGAGAAGGCATCACACACACACACATATATATATATATATATATATCACACACACACACACACACACACACACACACACACACACACACACAGTATTTAGCAGGTGTGTGAGCAGCGCAGCAATATTAGATGATGTTTGTCGTATTACAATTTAAATAGTCTTGCCGGACAGCAAAAGACACCTTATAAAAGGTCCCAGTTTCCTTCTCTCTCTTTCCATCTTTGCAAAACACATCTGAATGTCAAACCATACTTTCCTTACAAGCCCTGTGGTAATACGGATAACAATAATGTAACGATTATAATAATATAAGGATTATTTGAAGTGCAACCCTTGACATGCAGTGTCATTTTGCATATCCATGATAACGATACTCGAAAATGTCCACTGCTCGACACATTTCTATAACCAGTATCTTGCCCAACTGTTATTACAACTATCTGAGTTGACTGGAACACGGCTTAGGAACAGCCTTTACCTGAGGTAAAATCACTGAGGAACAGCCTGTCATGGCTAATTGTTTAATCACTAAATGTCTTTATAAAAAAAAATTTTTTTATTTTATCATAATGTCAGAACATGAGCTTCATATTAGTGTATGTTGCAACACTGACCCACTTTCTGTACACACTCTCTGTATGAAAACAAACATTCAGGATCAGGTCATGGATTTCACTTGCAGAGTCACAACCCAGAAACATTTCTATGTCAATCAATGTGTGCGTTGACCCGTTTCATGACTTGTGTCAATGACAGAGCTCCATCAAGAGATAGTATGACACTATTAATTCCATGTTCAATACAGTAAAACTTACTGTATTATAAATAATGCTATATAATCTGATAATCTGAAGAAGAAAAACAGCTTCAAAAAGGTTAGCCACTTTTTGTTAGTAGTTAACTACTTTATCAAAAATGTTTTTTAAGGGTTTAAACAGAAATGTGAAGTTTATAATTTTATAAAGACATATACAGTACATTTATTCTACTGTTAAAACTGTTAAAAGTTGGGAGCCTGGGTAGCTCAGCGAGTAAAGACGCTGACTACCACCCCTGGATCCAGGGCGTGCTGAGTGACTCCACCCAGGTCTCCTAAGCAACCAAATTGGCCCGGTTGCTAGGGAGGGTAGAGTCACATGGGGTAACCTCCTCGTGGTCGCTATAATGTGGTTCTCGCTCTCGGTGGGGCGTGTGGCGAGTTGTGCGTGGATGCCGCGGAGAATAGCGTGAAGCCTCCACAGACGCTACGTCTCCGTGGTAACGCGCTCAACAAGCCACGTGATAAGATGCACGGATTGACGGTCTCAGACGTGCATCTTTTAAAAGCTGTAAAGTTGTTGAAATAGTCATTTTTACGGTCATTTTAGTGTTTACGGTATTAAGCCGTCATGACAATAAAGTTTAAAAAAAATTGGCTATATCTTTCCACAGATGTGGTTAGTAAGTGATTTTATGACAGTAAAATCATGTTAACACACATATTGTTTATGTCTTGTGTCTATACTTTTGAAACAGTGAGTATTTTAATGTTTACAGATTATTGACCCCATTGACTTCCATTGTAAGTGTCTCACTGGAACACACATTTGTGCTTTTCTCCCCAATTTGGAATGCCCAGTTCCCAATTCACTCTAAGTCCTCGTGGTGGCGTAGTGACTCGCCTCAATTCGGGTGGCGGAGGACGAATCTCAGTTGCCTCCGCGTCTGAGACCGTCAATCCGCGCATCTTATCACGTGGCTTGTTGAGCGCGTTACCGCGGAGACGTAGCGCGTGTGGAGGCTTCACGCTATTCTCCGCGACATCCACGCACAACTCACCACGCGCCCCACCGAGAGCGACAACCACATTATAGCGACCACGAGGAGGTTACCCCATGTGACTCTACCCTCCCTAGCAACCGGGCCAATCTGGTTGCTAAGGAGACCTGGCTGGAGTCACTCAGCACGCCCTGGATTCGAACCCGCGACTCCAGGGGTGGTAGCCAGCGTCAATACTCGCTGAGATACCCAGACCCCCGATTTTTGCTTTTTTTAAACAAAAGGAGGGACGAGTTAAAGTACATTTTTGTGGTAATCAACATTATTCCACAAATGCTGTCGATTGAGCTGAACTTGTATTGAACCCGGAATATTCCTTTAACTACTTTTTCCACAACACATGAACTACATTTAGTAAATTCATTGGAGGTTAAAATCTTATTTTACTCTGTTTTTAAAACTAGATTAGAAAGGTAATTTTCATTGTTATACAAGCCTTATTTTAATCAAAATTAAGTAAATAAATGAAAATTGCTTTTAGTGTCTCTGTGTAAACTCAACATTGGCCTGCCTCCAAATCATTATTATTTTCTTTCATTATTTTATTTTTCTGTAAAAAAAAAAAAAAAAAAAAACAACATGAAAGGGAGTACATTTTAACACAAAGTTCATCCAATTATGAGTCATTTGTACTTTGAGCTCTAGTTGAATTTTTGTTGGAGGAAAAATTCCTTCTTAAACTTAATGGGTAGCCTTCAACCGAATGTTCCCCAGGATCTCTGAATCAGCACATCTCTAATTACATGTTTGTGTTGTTGGTTTTACAGCTTTGGGGGAACTGAGTTGTTCTGAGGTTGTTTTAAAACCAAAATTTGGCCCTTTCATGTGACTTTACACCCACTGGCTGGCACCTCAGAGAAGACAAAAAATGATGCTTAGCAAAACATGAGCACAGATGTTCCTCATAGAAAATAACCAGAGAGCACAGATTGTGTCTTATAACACATTAAGAAAATACTCTGAACTATTCTACTCATTCTATCCTAACTATTATAGTTTTAACCCTCAATTCTGATTGGACGAGCCATGTTCAAAGCTGTTATAAAATCTTGATAAATGCACACCTGTGTCCACACATTCTGTATTAATGCAGAATGTTTTAGTTTATACGCTGCTTGGCAACTATAAACATTCTGCAGGTTAATGAATTGTTTATTCTGATTATTTTGACAAAAAAAAAAAAATGTCATTATTTATTGAACACTGGTATCTCAAATTTTAGATTTAGGCTTGGATTTAGATTAGATTCACTACTTTTATTGTGCTTTTTGACCTTTTGAGAGCTTGGCAGTAACGATTACAGTCCACTTTCATTGTAAGGAAAAGAGCAGCTTGGACTTTCTGCCAAATATCTCTTTTGTGTTCCATGCAAGAAAGTCAGTCATGGGTTTGGAATGACACGACAGTGCATAAATGATGACAGAATGAACATCTTTGGTTGAAGTATTCCTCGTCTAAGTAAGGATTTTGCTTCTTACTAGCATTAATGTATTTGATACATTTTCAGCATAACTTAACATTTGTGTAAAGGCTCTCTATATCTTACCTAAATAAATAAATAAGGACCATCTTCCTTTCTGATATGTAAAAGGTTAGCTTCATCTCTGTACAAACCTCAAATGTTGTCTATTATTTGTTTCACATCTCAATTGATCAATAATAGCAGACTTGTTGAGCACTGAATCAATCCAAGAAGCTGACTCTGTCTCAGCTCATTGAATATTAATGAGCATAAACAGCTTCCCCATTGAATATACTGTATTTTAAAGAGCACTGAATTGAATGGCCTTTATCCTGAGAGAGCGTTGGCATGCGAGCATGGCAAAATTCACATCTCTGTGAACTTGCTTGTGTTAAAGCTGTTATTGAACTTTGGTTGACTTATTTTACCACTAAGATTAATGGGTAGGTGATCAAATGGTGATTGATACTGGAAATTACAAACAGTTCTTGTGAACAGGAGTTTGCTAGATCACTAGATCATCATAATATTGATTAACACAAAAAAAATATTTCGACTCGTCCCTCCTTTAAAAAATCAAATTAATTATAATATAAAAGCACAAATGTGTGTTCCAGTGAGACACTTACAATGGAAGTCAATGGGGTCAATAATCTGTAAACATTAAAATACTCACTGTTTCAAAAGTATAGACACAAGACATAAACAATATGTGTGTTAACATGATTTTACTGTGATAAAATCACTTACTAAACACATCTGTGGAAAGATAGAGACAATTTTACAACTTTGTTGCCATGACGATATATCGCCATAAACCCTCATCAAAAACGACTGCAAATATGATGATTTAAACAACTTTACAGCTCAAATAATACATGAGTTTTAACAGAAGATTTTTTTTTTTTTTGGGGGATTTTTCTCCTTTTCTCCCAATTTGGAATGCCCAATTCCCAATGCGCTCTAAGTCCTGGTGGTCGCATAGTGATTTTGCCTCAGTCCGGGTGGCGGAGGACGAATCCCGGTTGCCTCCGCGTCTGAGACAGTCAACCCGCGCATCTTATCACGTGGCTTGTTGAGCGCGTTGCCACGGAGACATAGCGCGTGTGGAGGCTTCACGTCATCCACCGCGGCATCCGCGCTCAATTCACCATGCGCCCCACTGAGAACAAACCACATTACAGCGACCACGAGGAGGTTACCCCATGTGACTCTACCCTCCCTAGCAACCGGGCCAATTTGGTTGCTTAGGAGACCTGGCTGGAGTCACTCAGCACACCCTGGGATTCGAACTAGCGAACTCCAGGGGTGGTAGCCAGCGTATTTTACCACTGAGCTACCCAGGCCCCTCTAACAGAAGATTTAATGTAAAGTGCTTTTATAAAATTATACGCTTCACATTTCACTTACTAACTGTGACCAGGAGGAGGGCGGGACCGGGCCGTTAGGATGGACACCTGGCGCTGAGTTACCGCAATGAGCATGAGACCTGTCTGCCATAGTGGTGCCAAAATCCAGGACTGGCACCACTGTGGCAGACAGGTCTCTTGCTCATCGTAAAGGAGCAAGCGGGAACCGGGTTTACAACCAAAAGACTTTGAATTCAACACAACATAAAACTGTTTTTCAGCAAAACAAATCCATAACATACACACAGCTCCGTGTGCTCTCTCATTCTGATGACTTTTCAGTCCAACAGGACATTTAGCAGCTGTGTGCACCTCTCTCTCTCTCTCGAACTGGTGTCTCCGGCTCCTCTTTATCCCTCTCCCGGCTGAGTGTGGTAACTCAGTGCCAGGTGTCCATCCTAACGGCCCGGCCCCGCCCTCCTCCTCGTCACCTTTTCTGTGTAAAGTTATATCCAATTTTACAACTTTGTTGCCACGACATAACAACGCAAACCCTAAAACAACCATTTAAATAACATTACAGCTCAAATAACAGAGGAATTAATGTAAGTGCTTTTATACAATTATAAGCTTCGCATTTCTGCCTTTAAACCCTCAGGAAAGCTGGCCCCATGGACTTCCATGTTGTGTAAATGAAATAAATAAATAATTGCCATCAAACTGAAAAAGGCTGTGGTTGCCTGTAAGATACAGTATCTTGAATGCATATGACAGCTGGGTTTCAGGCATGGCTGGAATTTTCCCACCAATTCCCTGTTTGAGATCTATCACATTAATTACATTATAAAGGCTCAATAATACATGATATGACACACTATAAGGGCCAAATGGGGTTAAAGGGACCAATTTTGCATTTCATCTACACTGTTTGCTTCCAGTTCCCAAAACTGCCAATACTCTGAAAACTCACACGATATTAAATTTCATCCAGCTGTCGTTTCGTGTCAAGGGAAGCTCAAGAATCTGGGATATGGTCAATGATCTGTAAACGCATTAGCTCCTAATTTCATATGCAGAGGAAAATCCGGAACACTTTTGGCTGGGAAATGAACATGAAACACCAGCTGAAAGCAGTCCTTGTAAACCCGAGCAACAGACGCAGAGTCACATGCAACTGAATGACAAATATCTAGAAAGAAGGTGAATCATGGATGTTACATAACATCCTTTAGTTCTGCTGGAGGGACTCAAGGGTGTCTGGAAATCAAAAGGGAATATGCGGTGAGGAATATACTACATAGTGAGTGCTCTTGATCCTAGCTTGAAAACAACTTTATAACTAATGTTATTGTTTCTGTTAGACATTCCCATAACTGTGACTCTACCATGATGTTTTCCAATAAGGAGATAATAGTAATACACTTACAAAGAAAAACTCAGACACCGATAAAAAATGAGAAGCTTTCTACTATTGTGCAAAGCACCAGGATGTTTTATATCATGATAAAATGATTCTGGAAAGTTAGGCAGAAATTATATCTTTTTTAAACCAAAAAAATATTATCAGTGTTTGCCAAGGCAAAGAGCATTCCAATTTGGAATGCCCAATTCCCAATGCGCTCTAAGTCCTCGTGGTGGCGTAGTGACTCGCCTCAATCCGGGTGGCGGAGGACGAATCTCAGTTGCCTCCGCATCAGAGACCATCAATCTGCGCATCTTATCACATGGCTTGTTGAGTGCGTTACCGCGGAGACATAGTGCATGTGGAGACTTCACGCTATTCTCCACGCCATCCACGCACAACTCACCACACGCCCTACCGAGAGCGGGAACCACATTATAGTGACCACGAGGAGGTTACCCCGTGTGACTCTACCCTCCCTAGCAACCGGGCCAATTTGGTTGCTTAGGAGACCTGGCTGGAGTCACTCAATACGCTCTGGATCCAGGAGTAGTCAGCGTCAATACTCGCTGAGCTACCCAGGCCCCAATACAGTAGTTTTTATAATAAAATTATGTACATTTTATGTAAAAAGTATGATTTTCCTGTATAATGGTAAAATTTTACATTATGTTTAAAAAGAGACTACATGTACTTTTACAGTAAATTATTGTTAAAATTACAGTAAAAAACAATAATCGGGTGTTCCCACAATTCCCTGCATGACCCATCATATTTCATTATATTTATGGGAATAGTTCTGTTTCTTCTTATTTTTAATATCAGTTATGTACATTGGGGCGTTCTGTTTTATATTTGATGTAGTTTAGTTAATAATTGCTGTATTGGGGGCCTGGGTATCTCAGCGAGTATTGCCACTGACTATCACCCCTGGAGTCCCAAGTTTGAATCCAGGGTGTGCTGAGTGACTCCAGCCAGGTCTCCTAAGCAACCAAATTGGCCCGGTTGCTAGGGAGGGTAGAGTCACATGAGGTAACCTCCTCATGGTCACGATTAGTGGTTCTTGCTCTCAATGGGGCGTGTGGTGAGTTGTGCATGGATCGTGGAGAGTAGCATGAGCCTCCACATGCTGTGAGTCTCCGCGGTGTCATGCACAACGAGTCACGTGATAAGATACACGGATTGACGGTCTCAGAAGCGGAGGCAACTGTGACTTGTCCTCCGCCACCCGGATTGAGGTGAGTAACCGCGCCACCACAAGGACCTACTAAGTAGTGGGAATTGGGCATTCCAAATTGGGAGAAAAGGGGATAAAAAAATAAAAAATGTCACATGTGTTACCCTGATGGTGTTTAGTGTTTGTGTGAGTGACATTGAGCACTGTATCTACATGTTTATTGGTCATTGCTCCTGGAAGAGCCACTATTGACATCATGTCATCATGTGCTCTTCTGTCATTAACAATACATTATAAAGTGAAAAGCAGATTTGTACAGTTTCAGAAGGTTAATATCAAGTTGTTGTTTTTGTTTTTTTACAGTGTAAATTACAACAGTTTTAAACTTTTTTTTTTTTGTGGTAAAAACAACAGGACATTTTTTACAGTGTAGCTTAATAAAAAGTATTTTTACCTTCATACATTTTACTAAACCATTATTTTGTGAAGCAAGGTGTGCAAAAACTACTTAGTTCAACAACCCAGTTGAATATTGTATAATATTAAATTATTACTGTGGGACCCAGTCAGGTTATTTACTGTAATATAATACTAAACTATCATTATTATTTTAAGGATTACATTTGTTTTATATACAGTACAATTAATATATTTCTGTCCATTTCTGAGCTTATATTTTGACACTGAAAGTGCTGTGTGTATTTGCTAGTTTTTGCTCCTCCTTTTCTGTTATACTGTGACGCATTTGTAGATTCGTATAAGTTGTAGCGATTACTAATGTTAGGACGAATGCTTGAACCTGCAGTAAAAAAACATGAGGCCATGAGCCCCACATGTGCAGAGGATTTTGCAGTTTAATAAATCACACATGACCATATCCCCATTTTGATGTTATTTTGATTAATTGTGCAGCTCTGAATTATTGTGAAATTAGTCTAATAACGCTTTAGGAAATGTAGTGGCCAAATAAAAAGCGCATTTAAATCATCACGATATTGCTTAAGCTTATACTGACAGCAAAATCATTGCGATTATATCACCCAGCCCAACTGGCAACCACCCATGACATTCTAGTAACCCCTCAGAGCACCCTAGCAACCATATGACAGCACACTAAAAACAGTCACAACACCCCTAGTGGTTGGTACATTCTGCACGGAGAAACACCACTAGCATTTTCTTCAAAGTAAAGTAAAAAAATCTGGTTTTCAACAAGTTTTTAGCTTCTTACGGATGTGAATTTAGAGTCTATGGTGATTCCGTGTGGTCATTCATATGGTGAGAGCTCCTCTAAGGCCAAATGAAGAGATTCAGAGGCTTTTGTCTAGCGGCAGCGACAGTAAATGAGTTCAGCACAAAGAACTATCTGTGAAGACTTGAATGTGCTCCACCCCCAGACCCCGTGCCAATAAATCCAGCCATTTAGACCCCCTTTAAATCCACATTCCCAATAACGTTCACTCAGACGGTTCAAACCAAGCCCACCGAAATCTGAAAAAAAGCTATCCTCTTCATTTCAGTGGCAAATGAGTACAGTTGGAGTTCAATGGTTTGACAAACTTAAAGATCGCTGCTACTTGAAAAGAATGTTACTTGAAACACCATGGCATGTTTTGATGAAGAGACTAGAAAGTTGATGCGAATAGTGAGAACGCCGAGAATAACAAGTGGAGGATAGAGGATATTATTTCATGCAGGGGTTTGACATCTGGCCAGTAAGAACACCCAATAAACACATTTTTATCCCAATGTTTCCCAAACAAATCACCTGTTATTAAAGGAATGTTCCGGGTTCAGTACTAGTTCAGCTCAATCGACAGCATTTGTGGCATAATGTTGATTACCACAAAAATTTATTTCGACTCGTCCCTCCATTTCTTTAAATCTGTGTTCCAGTGAGGCACTTACAATGGAAGTCAATGGGGCCAATTTTTGGAGGGTTCAAAGTCAGAAATGTGAAGCTTATAATATTATAAAAGCACTTACATTAATTCTTCTGTTAAAACTGGTGTATTATTTGAGCTGTACAGTTGTTTTAATCAAAGTTTTTGCTGAATAGTTACGTCGTCATGGCAACAAGTTGTAAAACTGGCTATAACTTTCCACAGATGTGGTTAGTAAGTGATTTTATGACAGTAAAATCATGTTAACACACATATTGTTTATGTCTTGTGTCTATACTTTTGAAACAGTGAGTATTTTAATGTTTACAGATTGACCCCATTGACTTCCATTGTAAGTGTCTCACTGGAACACACATTTGAGCTTTTATGAATGAAAAGGAGGGACGAGTCAAAATTAATTTTGGTGGTAATCAATATTATGCCACAAATACTATTGATTGAGCTTAACTTGTATTGAACCCGGAATATTCATATAAAAAAAAAAACCCTACATTGTGATTTACTGGAGGTAGACCGATATACTGGTTTTACCGATTAATCGGTGCCGATAGTTGCTTTTTGGAACTATCATTATTGGCAAAAGTCTATGGCAAAATTTCGTCATTTCAAAATAAGAGTCCCTGGTGTGTTTCGGGCTTGTTTATACTTAAAAGTCCCGTGTTATGCACTATATCTTCATTTTTTCTGGTTATTTTAAAAGCTGGGTTTTTATTCATTTAGGACTGTTTGTCTGTGCCCTTCATAGTAAGGAAAGAATATGATTTATTTTTGTGACATTCTATAAATCAATTTTAAAAACTGTCGGCCGATAAATCGGTTATCAGCCTTTCCCACCATATTAGTTATCGTTATCAGCAAAATCCACTATCGGTCTACCTCTATTATATACATTACAGAGATAAAAAACTACTGATATCATGATGTAATATTTTGGTCATACCACCTAACCCATTACAATGCAGCATCCAATCATGTCCCTTCATTTACACTGACAGGCCAAATTACCACCTGTATAAAATGTCTAATCCAAGCCATGATTCCCCTCAACTTGTTACTCGTGTGTCCTGGTTCCCTGCAAACAGGAATGTAAATAGGTCAACCCGGAAAAAAGTATAGATTTTTTTTCACCCTTTCTCATCAATACAGTCCACACAAGAGAGTATAACGATGCTACATGGTGTCATGGAAAGAAATGTGCATTGAATCTGCAGTGTGAATTAATTTCACAAAGCTTTCAAGCACCGGCTGTGTTTGGGATACATTCAGTGCAAATCAAAGCATATGATACTGAACGTCAGATCAACAGCAATACAAACAAGAGAAAGAAAGTTCATCAAGACAAACTCTGAATTGGAAAAAAATGTGTTGTAAGTGGTTGCTAGGCATATGCTAGATGGTTGCTCTAGTGTTCAGGGTGGTCTCTTTACAGACAGATAAAAACTACTGTCAGGAATTTCCAATGGAGGTCTAAAAAAAAAAAATCCTGCTAAAAAAGTGCGTTAAAAAGTGAGTTAAACTAAAGTGCATAAAAAACAAGCGAATATGCTTTAAAAAAAAACACGAATTAAATTAAAGCAATGGAGCCTTCAGTGTTTAGACCCAGTAATTAAATAGAGAACAGAGTAAACAGTGCTTTCAGTAACAGTAACAGTAGCAATTAAACATTTAAAAAAGTATATATTTATATAACAATAATATAAAAACATTAAAAAAGTAATCTAGTGCAAAATAAAACTACTTAAATGTGAGCGTTTGAAAGTAGCCAGCTGAAATCAAACAGCGTGTGTCTACCGAACTGAGTCAGAGCTTGATACCACCGATATATTTTAGCATCGGTAGCTATTAAAATATTGAACTGAGCAGAGATTTTGTGGCACCCCTAGCCAGTCGTTGCGGCACCCTGCAGTTTTGGAACCACTGCACTAACGTCTTTAGCCGTTGCGTTTCCTAGTTTGATCAGCATCTCGTGCAGAAGCGCAGTTTTTTCAACGCTTTACCAAGTTAAAAAGAACTTCACCCTTTAAAAACGTCTCGAAGTGAATTTCAAAATTAAATCTGACCACCTTACAAATGCCACGAGAACGTTAACATACATAGCTGAATCGTTGTCATTTAGGAATAAGTACGCATGGGTGTCTGAATCGAGATCGCGATCTTTTAACGATTAATCGTGCAGCTCTTGTCCAAAACAATAGAAAAGATAAAGCAAACCGAGTAACTTGGTCTCATAGAGTCACTTTACTATACCTACATTTTTGCTAAATAATTTTTACGTGGCTCGTTGTACAAATCGCGGCAGTTTCCTGTTGAAATGAACACTAGAGGTGCTTAAACAACAATTGCTGGCTTTCCATCCAACTATTTTTATGCTAATTTTACATTTGCACACAAGAAAACCTGAAAAGAAACGTTTTGAAAAGAAACAAAATTCATTTAAAAGTTTATGCACTAGGCAGAGGTGGATTTTATAGAGTTTTGCATAAGTCAAAATGCGCACTAAGGTGACGGAAACAGTTTATTCGCAAAACGATGACGCGTTTTGACCATTTGTGCACGTGTTTCCGCTCCTCACAGCAAAGATGGCAACTAAGGGATGTCAATTTTCAGACATTTTCATAATCGATCGTCGTGGAAATGAACGATTAATTAATCGATTAACGTTAATATCGCAAAACGCACGTGAAGGACTCCAAATAATGTGCGCATGTAGCCTATTGTTTAAATATAATTAAAATTATTACACTTAAGAAATGCAAGCATTGCCATTTTCCTCTTAAAATACTCTTAGTTCAGTGTATTTTAATACATTAAGGCTATGTTTAGTTCGAATTTGGGAATTGTTTAATTAACTTCTATCTTAAGATACTTAAGATATTTACCTTGTTTACATATTTGAGTTCATTAAAACGTCACGTTGTGGATCGTGGGATATTTCGGACCTTTGGACTTTTATTTTTATTTTAAGTCAAATCATAACACGCTGCGTAAACGCAGTGCTTAACATACCGTTTCTAAGGTAATGGTGTGACATCAGCCGAATGTTCCTTCGTGCTCTCCGGGCGATCGCTGACGTAATTGTAGGTTGGGATGAAACAAGGAGATCAACAGTGCTTGTTGTCATGTTGCACTTGTTTAACACACTATCAAGGTGTGCGCAGAAAACATTAATGTTCATTTATAGAGAAACGTTCCATTGCTATCGTTTACACTGAGCCGCTTCATCTCTAATTTGTGCGTCGGCTCTTCTTCTGTGAACTGGATAATGACATGCAGCGCACAAGCGACCTCTAGTGGCGGGCGACTGTATAGACAGCCTTATCAACGTCTGATTGCATGATTACTGAAAGCATTTGTCCTGAATTTAATTAATCGATGATACATAAGCTTAATCGACATTGCATCGGCGTATATTCTTAGCGGGTGATGTAATGTTTAAGGTATTACATTTGTAAAAATTGTCAAAAAACATGTAGCTGTATAGTGCCGATACTTTACAAAGTCGAGATGACCGTTTTTTAATGACAGTGCCTCACCTGAGAGTGTAGATGTCATGAAGCGATGGTCAGAGGTTAGTTACGTTGATATCATAAACGACTTTGAGTTATAATGACAACCAACAACAGCACAAATTAATTTTTATTCCAAAAACACGTAAATGGTTGTCGCTCTCCATCTGGATCGCTCGTTTTGATACAGAAACAGAAAACAGGCAATCAGAATCATCATGGCGCCTCCCAGTGGTTGGGCAGGAAAACTGTGGATATCATGAAACGGCAGGCTCCCTCAAGATAATGTGCATGATGTAGTGAATGGAAACGCCCAATGATTCACATTTTCTGATGTCAAATTTTTAGTAATGCGGTTAAAAAATGGAAACATTTGGATGGAGAGCCAGCTAATTACTTTTATTTACTTTCACACAAATCATGAGTAAAACGGCAGAGACAGATGTTAGAAACTCGTCGCAGGCTGGATGTTTCAACCACACACCATTCGTCTCCTAATGAAACTATGATACCGAAATTCATTCACAAACTCGCGCACATGGCAACGGGAGAGTTGATTTCATGACGACATGTCAACAAAGAACATTAAATACGAGTTCGCACCCATTATTGCTCTAGTTTGCACAACAAGGGAAAAAAACACCTGAAAAGAATGATGAGACAGCGGTTCAGGAGACGTGGGTGATGTTTTGATTTTCTAATAATTTTTTGTCTTTCGCTCCTCTTGCGCTCTTTCATTTGCTGTTGTACATTGCCGGTCTCTTTGCTCGTCGTGAAGAGTGTGCACACCTGACGGCTGGTTAGATAAAAGTTAAGCAGGTGAGACTTCTCGCAGAACAAACAGATGGAACAGTGCATATGAGATGCTTGATAGATTTCTTAAATAATAATCCCGCTATTTGTGCCACTTTATCACCTGTGGTGATGATGGGGCTTGGGTAGCTCAGTGGTAAAAGACGCTGGCTACCACCCCTGGAGTTCGCTAGTTCGCTAGTTTGAATCCCAGGGCATGCTGAGTGACTCCAGCCAGGTCTCCTAAGCAACCAAATTGACCCGGTTGCTAGGGTGGGTAGAGACACATGAGGTAACCTCCTCATGGTCGCTATAATATGGTTCGTTCCCGGTGGGGCGCGTGGTGAGTTGAGCGCGGATGCCGCGAAACCTCCACACGCGCTATGTCTCCGTGGCAACGCGCTCAACAAGCCACATGATAAGATGTGTGGGTTGATGGTCTCAGACACGGAGGCAACTGGGATTCATCCTCCACCACGAGGACTTAAAAGCGCACTGGGAATTGGGCATTCCAAGTTGGGTGAAATAGAAAAAAAAAAAAAACTCTGGGACTGGGATGAAAAATAGGCCCAGGATTTTACATAGCAACTGGCCCAAAAGTTGTTGAGCCGGGGGGGGTGTGCTGTCCTTTTGTGCATTTCGCGGCACCATTTTGTGCCCCGTTCTACATAACGCGGCGGCTCATTTCAGCTTATCGCGGCCCATTCGGCCCATTTCACCGGTTCTCGGAATGGTTCTTCCGATGGACATTATGCCCCTGATTAGCCCCAAAGTGCGTCGGAAAATGCCCGGTATGCCAGATTACCAATCCAGCCCTGACTCACACTATGTTCCTGGGTTTTTTCATGCCTTTTTGTGCATGTTATATTGTGGCACATTACCGTTACCATCTCAAAAAAAAAAAAAAAAAAAAAAAAAAAACGGGACTACAACTGTGCTCCTAAATTTTTGACTGTGCTTTTAAATGTAAAAAAATGTAAGAATAGAGCCCTGGTATTGCGATTTTATTAAGTACTGTGATTCTGTAAGTATTGTGATTTGATGTTTTGATATATTTAGCTGTGTCAGCTCCTTTTTCTCAGAAAGAAATTTTTACTGAAGAACAGTTGTGTCTGAAATGACATTTGTTTCACCCTGTACTTGCAAAACTACCAATTTAAAACTACTAATCGACCAGTCTGTGCATTGTCTGAGCTATTAGTTGACTGGTCAGTGTTAAGGAACCCATGTATAATAAGGCTGCATTATATGTACATGCAAGGGCGTAGCAGCTCTTTAAAAAGATGATTTGGCACTTTACCAAGTCCAAATGGTGGATTTGTATACAGTATTCTTTGCGTTTTGTTACTTTGGGCTGTTTGAGCGACCATCCAGCCAATCACAGGTGAGTTTCGTAATAGTCCGTCAGTCAGACAGTCTAATCAACACGGCTCCGTTCATTTCTACAAAGTTGCTTTCAACAATGCTCATTTATCCATGTTTTTTATCGGCATTGAGGTTGATCTAAATGAATAATCTAGAGATGAGGGACGCACAAATGAGAGTTATTTATTGGCATATCATTCTTGATTAGCAGCATTATGAGAAATGCACTGCAGAAAAAAACAAAGGACAATCCTTCTTTTAAGCACACACATTGTAAGTGGAGTTTATATCAGCACATGAGTCTTCATTAAGTTATGCTTTTGACATTATGTTTGTGAGGTAATAGTTTGATCGGTTGCATTTGCCAGTTTAAGCAGATTACTAGATCTGTGTTAAATATGTAAAGCTATTTTTAATATCAGCTCCTGTTTTTTACCTCTGTGACAAACTGCAGGAAAAAGATAGATCTGCTGTGTTCAACACTTATGAATTTTACTGAAGTGAATAGATATATAGACACGCTTTTTATACATGAAAACATACGGACGTTATTGAAACTCATTGTAACTTTTATAAGACTATTATTGATAAAAGTCATGCTCAGCAGCTCATAAACTGTAGGGAAATTATAGATTTGTTTTGTTCTTATAATGCATAAATCCTCTACTGAAGTATCTTTGTAAGTCTGTAGATATACACATTTTAAAGGATTACATTTTTCTTTTGATCATTGATTCAGTGACTAACTCATTTCACACAAGACATCACCAGAAATGGTCACTGAATCATCAAATGGATTTTGATGAACGTAGTCAAAACAGTCGAGCCATTTAAATCCCACAATGCACAGAGTAAAAAATACAATTATGCACATGCACAGTTGTCATTATTGTAATTGATTAAATAATTTATTCAGGACCAGCTTGTGCTCAGTCAAGTGCTCCACAAATGCCCTTTATTTTTACAGCTAATTTTGCAATTAATTTGCAATACTTTAAAATCTTTAAAATACTACAAATATTAAAAGTAAATAATAAGTTTATATTAATATAATACTTATACTTGTATATTAATATATACTGTAATATATTAATACTGCACTGTAAGTGTTGGGTTTGTGCGAGCCACCTACTGACAGCTGTGTCCCCCCCACTTTTAAAACGACTGCTACGCCCCTGTGTCCATGTTACCCAATCAGATGTGTTTCATAAGGACACATGGATGCTAAGCACAGTCATTTAACAGCATAACTAACAGATATTCAACTATTAAATAAGCTAAATAACTTTAACCTCTTATCCCACAAAACTAAAAGTATGACACACAAAAAAGCTCCAATACAGATCGACACAAAACCGCTTATGCACATCGCGGACACAGATTACACACACTTTAAATAACTAGAGCACTTGAAGTCACATGGCAACCGGCTCCGCGTTCAGAAGTGCTTAGTGTAAAAGTTACCACTGATTACTACTGCAAGAACTGCAGTTGCCTGCAATGTGTTGGTAATGATTGTGTCTTAAAGTGATAGTTGTAGTAAAGTATGGAAAAAATGAAAATTCTCTCATCATTTCCATCCCACGTCTATGACTTTCTTTCTACTGCAGAACACAAACAAAGATTTTTAGACGAATATTTCAGCTCTGTAGTTCCATACAATGTAAGTGAATGGTGACCAGACCTTTCAAGCTCCAAAAATCACATAAAGGTAGCATAAAAGCAACCAGTAAGTGGTTAAATACATACTCCAGTGGTTAAATTCATGTCTTTATAAGCATTATAATAGGTTTGAGTGAGAAACAGATCAATATTTAAGTCCTTTTTTACTATAAATATCTACTTTCATATTCTGAAAGTGAAAGTGGAGATTTATAGTAAAAAAAAATAAATAAAAAAAATCATACATTGATCTGTTTCTCACCCAAAGTGATTTAGCTTCAGAAGGCATGAATATTAAACTTACGAATTACTTTAATGCTGCCTTTATGTGATTTTTGGAGTTTTAAAGTTTTGGTCACCATTCACTTACATTGTATGGATCTACAGAGCTGAGATCTTCGTTTATTTTCAGCAGAATAAAGAAAGGCATACACATGACGGGATGGCATGAAAGCGAGTAAATGATGAGAGATTTTTTGGGTGAACTATCCCTTTAAAACCTAGTGAGCTGTCTACAAAAATTGCGTTTTTTGGCATTATTTTGATGCATTTTGAGACACAAATGATGTGTACATTAGACAAAACCCTCATCCAAGATCTTTGCTTCTCTCTCTTTGGCCCTCTCACACAGATGTAAATACTGTGACAGATCATTTAGCATCTCTTCCAACCTCCAGCGACATGTTCGTAACATTCACGACAAGGAAAAACCTTTCAAGTGCCACCTTTGCAATCGCTGCTTTGGTCAACAGACTAATCTGGACCGCCACTTAAAGAAACATGAACATGAAAATATTCCAGGTAAAATTTTGTTTTATTAAACCACCCCCTTTTTTTTTACCACACCTAGTTTGCATTGCATAATCAACTACATTCACAAGCTTGTTCAAGTGTGATCATATTGCTCGACTGATAGAGCGTTGCACTTGTGATGTAAAGGAGCGGAGTATGAGTCTTGAAGAGCACACAAGTCCACACGTGAACTCAAAGTGTCTTAGAAGCACCACAAAATGACGTGGTTGTGTTTTTCATCTCACAATTGCTTTTTCTGACACTATCGGTTAGGTTTAGGTTTAAAGATTAGGGTAGGGAGGTCAGATTTGTTAAGCATTAACCATAAAAACCTCATCTGTTTGGGAGAAAATTTAACTCGCTTTTAGCGCCACACAGTGGACACTTCACCTCAGAACATTTGCGATACATGTAATAAACCACGAATAATATCTTTGTCAAAATGACATCACAGTCACATAATTTTCACAAGATCAGGCTGAAATTTAATAACATTAATCTATGCCAACATGATGGACAAAAATATTCCAACTGGTCTTCAGTAACTTATAAACTATAACAAATTAATTCCAGATTCACAAAAACACAAGTGATGTTCACAAAGAGCTGGATATAAATACTGAACAATTCCTTGAGGATAGCAGGTTTGCCTCTTGGTGTTTTCACTGACATTTGGCTTGGAAAGGCCAAGGATAACCATTAAAGTCTGGCCATTTAAGTTGTACTATTTTAGATAACAGAACTTGAACATCTTCTTGTTAGCTCTTTGCTAGCTCCAACAAGTGACACTGAAACAACTCCTTCACAAGGGCAAGTTCTACAATTTCTCCATCCTCTTGTCTTATGCCTGTGAATGGGCCTTTGATGCTCAAACGTAAGAACAATTGGCCATGCTTGAGCAAACACTCCCACTCCACACTGACGCTTCCATATCATTTCATATCACAATTCACAATGTCCCTCTTTGTGCCCTGTGATGATGGACAAACAGTGAGAGGAGAAGAGATTATGAACACATACCAGAGGTGAACTAACCACTGCAGAAATATTCACAACTATCGAGGTGATGAAGCTTGTCATGGTATCTTTGTTTCTTTTTTGTTGCGCTGCACGTCGGTCAAACAGCTCAGCGTGACCTTTGCTTTGAACATTCAATCGCGATACCTTGAAGAACTCACAGAGCTGGAGAAACAATATCTCACCTTCTGTTAATGCTCAGCTGACACGCTGTCAACCTCTATAACATATAAGCAGAAAAAATTAGAAGAGCTTAAATATATTAGAACTAAAGTTTTAGTGCAGATTTTTTATTATTACACTGGCGGGCAAATGTTTGGAATAATGTACAGATTTTGCTGTTTCGGGAGGAAATTGGTACTTTAATTCATTAAAGTGGCATTCAACTGATCACAAAGTATAGTCAGGACATTACTGATGTAAAAAAACAGCACCATCACTATTTGAAAAAAGTCATTTTTGATCAAATCTAGACAGCAGCCATCACTCCAACACCTTATCCTTGAGTAATCATGCTAAATTGATCATTTGGTACTAGAAAATCACTTGCCATTATATCAAACACAGCTGAAAGATATTTGGTTCATTAAATGAAGCTTAGCATTGTCTTTGTGTTTGTTTTTGAGTTGCCACAGTATGCAATAGACTATGGCAAGTGCTACAGGAAGTGTGGGGTGAAAGTATCTGGACAAACTGACAGCTAGAATCCCAAGGATCTGCAAAGCTGTCAATAACTACGTTTCCATCCGAGGATTTTTTGCGAAAAACGTTTTAGCGCATCAAAATAAAGCCGATGGAAACGCAAATCATCGCTAATATTTCACAAGTGTCGACATAATATTTTTCCGTTTAACTCTAGCGCATAAACTCTATGTTGATACTTGTTAAATGTTGCGAAAAACTGGTTCGGAAACACTTTTTGTCGAGAAAATTGGCATTATCGCAAAAATGTAGTGTCACATGACAGAGTTTACCCCAATCGTTAGCCTGTGTTAATCATGATGACGGTATACATCCTTGAAAGCCAATTTATTGTACGTGATTATGGATTGATCTTAACGGCATTTAGATCCAATCACTGCAAACATGACACTTCCAGGAGTGCCAACACAAATATCTCGTATCATGCACCTGTTATCGACAAGTACAAGGAGAACAAATGAATGGCCACTGTTTGTGATTAATTTAATCGCGGTAGACATCCGTTTATTTTGTAAAGTTGCTTTTCCACACCATTCAAAATAATAGATGGCAGTCACGGAATTAGCCGATAATACAAAAAACATCATTTCTGTGCACAAAGATGTTTTAAATTAAAAATAAATACACAATACTAGGAGAAAAGCTTCAGTGTGCTTTTCTGGAACACTAACTTATAACCCAGTTTTATTAAATTATTGTTTAGCTTACTTTTGACAAAATGCTGGCAAAATTCCCTGTATTAAATAAAATAAATTAGCCTACCAAATGAATAAAGCATTAAATAATATAATTAATTACCAAACTAAAAAAATTCTATTGTTAGGCCTATATATAATTGCCTTTTCTTTACACAAAATTAAATTAGCCTTACCCTGTTTTGCAGACTAATAAAGTCGGCTGAACGACATTTTCTACACTTCAGAACTATTTGTCCAATGCTGAGTTCACTTTCAGAAAATGAGCTTTTGAACATTTTAAAACTTTTAAATATTTTAAATCGAACCCTCTTTACTTCGGATCACATTTGCTGAGCTTCTTCAGATGATGTAAATTGCATTATGACACTAAAATTAATTTTAGATGACAATCAAGTTCAGTTGGTCATTAAAAGTTGCTGGACAAATATGCGGGACATAATGCAGTTGTGATGGCGATGCTTTAGATTAGATGATTGTTCAAAGTAGCCTGTTGAATATCAGGAATGTATCATATATGTAAACCCTGATATTACACCGCATCAATGTTTCTTTAATAGCTGTGTACACAGCATATACACATCGATGGATGCTCCTGATACTAAGACTGAAAGTTTCCCCCACTATTGGTGCAAGTTGCCAGCTTGAACAAGGCCATGAAGATTCGCTTTCGGATCGGAACCGGTGACAACCTGCGATAGGCGCAACATCAGGACCAATATTATAGTCCTATCAGAAGAGCAACTGCTCCCTTTTGATTGCAATTCCTCCTCTTCTGATTGCATATATTTGTGAAATTAAAAGGACAGTAAGCTGACTAATGTCAATGAATTGTCTCAATACTCTCCCCATTTTACCAAAACTTCAGAGGAAAAAAAATTGAGACATCTGGGAGGCGAATTATCGATAAACACACATTTCTGAATGGAAACAGCTTAAGGGCAGATTTATTTTGCGCTAAACCAAAACTCGTGTGACAAAGTGTTTTTTAAGGCATGACGTCATCACGGACACCATTTTTTATCGATAAAAGGCCATTTGAATGGAAACAAGCAGAAGACGGCAAATTTCACAAAATGTGTTTTACGCATTTTCACTTTGTCGATAACAAAATAGAAAAGTGGATGGAAACTAGGCTACTGCTGCACGAGGAGAACTCTTTGAAGTAGTTTAAGAAGTTCTGAACATATACATTGTGATCAGATGAATGTACCAATTTCTTTCCATAAGAGCAAAATCTAAACATTATTCCAAACTTTTGGCCACCAGTGTATGTACATATAGTGTTTGGCTATTTTGAATAAAATCGATCTCTCTTTTACTTGTGGCATTGCAAACGTAACGCAGTGGTCATATATCGAAGCTGAACACTTTAAATGATATACTGTATAGTTTTTCAACACTAATAACATTTTTGGATGGTACAGTACACAGTTAATGTGCTTCATCTTGCACAGTAATACCAGAAACATGCATTAAGAAAAGTAAATAGGGTTAATTTTGATAACACACTTGCACATTTCAAATCGGCATTAATAGACACACATGTGACACAATGCATCTGACAAATAGACTGATGAAATATTTACCACCAAACTTGACTATAATACAACCACTAAACCAAACAATATAAATGCAACCGCACCCATGAAACTTTAAAATATATCAACTCTCCTGTGACCCAAATCATAGCATTTCATTACAAGCCAACATGAATCCTTGTGCTGTTCTGAATGTTGTAAACACTCAGAAATGCAAAGGATAAAAACTTTCCAAGAGTCCATTATGTTGATGCTGACAAGTGACTTTCTGCAAGAAAATGAAAACCGTGGAAATCTCTTGCTGAGGTTACGGTTCAGCTCGTGATTTGTTGATTAGTTCCACTAACTAGCTGTATTCACAAGGCAGTCCTAAACTAAAAAGACTATTTATTTGTCTCATTGAAGAAGAAGCAGCTCATATAACACAACATGCCCCAAGTCTGTTTAATGACTGTCTGACGCATGGACAAATGGCAAGAGCTGGCTAAAATCACTAGCTCCAATCTGATTGGATAGGTGACACTATTCAACTTTCGTATTTTCGTAAGTGGGTGCACCATTCCACCTGAAAACAAAGTTTGCCAGGTACTGCACATAGTATCATTCTGACTACAAATTCGACACACATTTAAACTTTTTTGTGTGTGTGTGTTTTCTGTAGTGCCGGTTTCCTGCATACATTTTTTTTTCACACCGGTCTATTATGTACACCAGTCAACAAAACAGCACATGAAAACAAACTGTGATTGATCGCTTTTCATGTCAATCAGATGGTCTAATTATCCATGCTGTCCATCTGACCAATTTTAATGTCCAGATTGCTGCATGCAAGCAATTACAGAACATTGATTATTTTATTCCAATAAAACAAGTAAGCTCTGAAATATCCCAATATCTACAACATTGAGTTTTAATGAACTCAAATCTGTATCTTCTATACAAGTGTGACGAGGTGACTACGCACGGCCGGCCCCCAATCGGGCTAATCAGCCGAGGAGAGGGATAAGTGCAGCGGGATGCGGCAGTTAGAGAGAGAGAGAGCCACATGCAGCTGCCATGTGTGCGTTTATGTTTTGTGTCTTTTTGTTTAAGTTCCAATTAAAATATTACTTTGATTGTTCAGCCGGTTCCCGCCTCCTCCTTTCCCAGTTCAACCCTGTTACTTTGGTGCTGAAACCCGGGAAGGAGGAGGGCTGCGGTGTTGTGGAGTCCTCGCCACTGCCATCCACCCAAAGGAGCAGCCGTGGCCATCCGCCGGGGGATGGAGGAGTTGCTGCCAGCCGCCTGGACGCAGAGGAATGGCTGCCATCCGCGAGGGGAGGAGGGGCTCGCTGCCGATTCCCTATTGGCCAGCAAAACGCGGAGGGGCGTTCCATCCGCCAGGGGTCGGAGGACTCGTTCCGGTCCGCCTGGGGAGGAGCGGCTGTCGTCCGCCAGAGGGTGGAGGAGTGATCGAGGACCAGATGACGGCGTTTCTGGGAACCGGCGAGCAAGTTTTTTTCTCTCTCTCACTGTCGCTCCGCCTTGCCCATCCCTCTCCTCTGGGTAGCTCAGCGGTAAAGATGCTGGCTACCACCCCTGGAGTTCGCTTGTTCGCTAGTTCAAATCCCAGGGCGTGCTGACTGACTCCAGTCAGGTCTCCTAAGCAACCAAATTGGCCTGGTTGCTATGGAGGGTAGAGTCACATGGGGTAACCTCCTCGTGGTCGCTATAATGTGGTTCATTCTCAGTGGGGCAGGTGGTGAGTTGAGCGTGGTTGCCACAGTGGATGGCGTGAAGCCTCCACATGCGCTATGTCTCCATGGCAACGCGCTCAACGTGATAAGATGTGCGGGTTGACGATCTCAGACACGGAGACAACTGGGATTCGTCCTCTGCCACCCGGACTGTACGCGACCACGAGGACTTAAAAGCACATTGGGAATTGGGCATTCCAAATTGGGAGAAAAAGGGGAAAAATAAAAACAATTTAAAAAAATAAAGAGACAGTACCGATTTTAGCACGTGTTCAACAAATCAATGTAAAAACTTGTAAATAGTACAAATTATGCAATTTAACAATAAATATGTAACAAGAATAATATATGAAATATAATATCTTGTTTATTGATCGAATACATTTATTTGTTCGTTTTTAAAAAGCCAAAACGTGACCAAAATGATGAAAAAGTAATAAAATATAATTAGTAAAATGTATATTTTCCTAACAAACCTAGCTAAAAGGTCCCCTGTATAATTAACAGTATTAGCTGGGAGATAATTTATTTTATACAGTATGTAAGCAAAAGGGACATTATAACTGAAATAAACCCATATGAATCGAATCGAGAGCTTGTGAATCGAATTGAATCGTGAAATCTGTATCAATACCAGCCCTAGGGTAAAGGGTGTTCTTAGTAGGGTTGGGAACCGAGAACCGGTTTAATATTTTTTTTAAATGTCAGCTTTAATTTTCATGACTTTCAGTTTTGTTAACGGTTCTCAACACTGCGGTCTTCCGCCGATGCGGAAGGAACACCATACCATAAATACTCTCTGGGCTACCATTCAGCATCACCGCAACACCGGTACTGAATCAGCAGCATGACCAGTGTAATCCGACTCCCAAACAATTGACTTATGACTCGGTTCTTTTGAATTTACAGCACGAAACAAAACAAACTGGTCAAAAAGACTCACAAGTCTGAATCCGTCAATAAACAATATTCTGTAGGAGACACCACTATGCACTGATAGAAAACAAAAGCACACATTTAGAAAGAATACAACTTTTATCATCAGAGTAACAGTAAGGCCTGTGAGTTTCTCAAAGCCACTACACTATGGATAACATGCAGCTGAGATCCAGGACGAACTTCATTGAAGGAGGCCCCTCATTCATGCATTATTCGTCTCAGGACGTCCCAGCTCACTGGAGCTACTTCAACACTAACAGTCTCTGGAGTCGCACAAAAACGCGGCGGATGAATTAGACACACAAAGCCAACGCTGAGAGAGAGAACAAACCAAAGCTCTCACATGTTCTCACACTGTCAGCTGCGGCGGGGCAAATCAGCTCTGTTTTTCCCTGCTTTTCTCTGAAGAAAATATCTGAAGAACTCTGAACACACGGTTCCATCCCTTGGGTTAAACAACGTCGACTTAACAAGGAAATGCTTGTGAACTTTGAAGAATAAATGAAAACAAGATGTTGGCTCACAGCTTCATAAACAAGTAAAGGAATAGTGCACTAGTCATTTATTCACTCTCATGTTGTTTCAACTGTACTGTCATCGTATGGAAAAGAGCTACGTGATGATTCTTCAAATATACTTCTTTTGTGTACCATGGAAAAGCAACAGCATACAGGTTTAGAACTGCAAGTAAATTTGACAATTGTCTTTTTTTGGGTGAATTATTTCTTTAAAGTTATGTGTAGCTGCAGTGCTAAAATTAAGCAGCGAAAAAGAGGTTAATAGCATAACCAACTGATGAGACATAGTTTATCAGATTCCTGAGGTTTCAATGTGAACACACACACACACACACACAAACACACACACAGACACACAGACACACACAGAGAGAGAGAGAGAGAGAGAGAGAGAGAGAGAGAGTCTATGTCTCAGTGCTCACCCATCTGGCCTACAGCCCTTCTAAATGTCCCAGAGGCCATAATTCAGTCGGGAGCATTTAAATAGCGATAAACATGTGTGTAAGTGGCGCCTCTTCTGCATGCTTCAATGAGGGAACACAGAGAGCCAATGCAGATTGGATTGAGAACAACTTCACATGCTTTTCTCTTCACTCAAAACTACCAAAACTATACAAAAATGTACAGGACGTATTATAAAACTCAGCAATAACCCTGTAGATGAGTGGTCCCCAGCTAGTGGGTCATGACAAGGGCTGCCACGATAAACGGTGTTACCGGTTTTACTCGGTACATGTGTGACATTTTATACGGGGTAAAAGGGGGAAACATTATGAATGGAACAGAATACCCTTAAATAAAGAATAGCTGCCTAATGAAGAGTTTGTGACCCATGATAAATGAACCTAAATAATGCACTGAAAGCCAGACGTTCTTTACCAACGTATCAAATTACACAGGCAGCAAAGTACGCGCATTTAATCGCAGGTAGTGAATATAATGTGCATGGTGGGTAACTGTAAGACGTCTCGGATTCAGAATGACACAAGAAATGCTGTTAGACACACAGACATGTGCTTGAAGAAACACACTTTATTATATTATTAAAAACAGATGACAGAAAGCCGTCTATGCGCATGTATGACACGCTGTTTGTTCGGAGGCGTGCAGTCACGTTTAGAAATGACTTTGGTTTAAGTTTTTTGTTTTTTAAATAAACAAATTTAATTTTCAATGCAAAACACTAAAGCAAGAATATTCACCGATCTCTCAGACGGAGGGTTGATGATGTAATTGAATACTGTGATTATATATATCACCCAGCCCTAGGAGGGAACAAAATGAATTTATTCACATACATTCAAAGTCATTACCCTTCCGATGCAGCTAAACTGGGTCCTGGGATGAAAGGTAATAAAACACCAACATTAAACCCGCAACAACCCACAATAAGTGATGTATTTGCCCGGACAACGAAATACCGACCGATCGCCCATGATGGAGAGAATGCACAGATGAAGTCGGTTCGTTGCCAAAGAGATGTTGCCCTTTACAACTGTTGAAAAGCCATCTTTTAAAAAGTTGAACAACACAATTTTAATTGCACTTCATTTGTTTTAATTTCATTTACATTTTTAGTTAAAATAAATACAAAATAAAGTTCAAAGTTTGAAAGCTGCCTTGCGTTATTGTGTAGGCATTTGCTTAACGAAAATTACCCCATAGTACCAATTAGCGTCCAACCAGTGGTAATACCGGTGTTAGTCGGTTTGTACGTGAACACCGCGCCGGTCTGAATATTATGATATCGTGGCAAGTCTAGTCATGACCCAAAAGTGGGTCGCAGGCTGAATAATCGGTTAAGAGCTAATGATTAATCGTTGCAATAATCGCCGAATAATCGTTAGATTAATCGATTATCAAAATGATCGTTAGTTGCACCCCTATCATATAATCACAGATACAGTAATTAGGATAGCAAACTAAATAGACGCACCAACTCTTGAAAGGGAGGAAGGGGGTAACGTTTCTATTAGGGACGTCTCTATACCATTTTTTGAGAACGAGTATGAGTACCGATACTTCCTTTTCGGTACAATACCAACAATGACATCTAGGGTTTTTTCTGAATTCCATATCAACAATTTATTTCAGTTTAAATATATGAATTAATTAAAACTTTAATCAAATAAAAATATAGCAATTAATTTTCAACATGATATTGTACTATTTTTATCAAATGAAGTTCTTTTATACAGAACCTCACAGCACAATCCAAAATACAACATTGGAAATATTTTTGTCAAAAAAGTGCTGTGTAACAGAGCACAGATGTGAGATACTGCTTAAATATAATATATAATTACTATTGATTTATTATTAGTAGTAGTAGTCGTAGTATTGCAGTGAATATTACATAACTATACAGTAGTGATATATTTCTGTCATACTTTTTTTCCATTTAAATTGAGCTTTTATTTTGAAGCACTTTCCGTGTCTGTGTTTTTAACCATAGCTTCTCACTTCCTGAAAAGCCAGTCGCTACATGACCAATGTGATTATTTTAGTGCAAAAGTCTGCTATTTAATTTAAATAAATATGTAGTCTGTATGTGCCTCGTGCTATTAAGTGAATGAGCACACTGTTCACTGTCATCTGCTACAAACAGAGCGCACGATGCTCATGATGGTGTTTTCTGTGTATGAGTCAAGGAGCTCTAGAAGTTATGAGCACAACACCGGTCCCTCACATTCACAAGCAATATATTTATCTCGTTAATATTTATCGCAGCCTATGCAGTTTAATTATCACATTAGGACATAACGTGATTTTAATTTGTGCACTGAATGTTTCCGGGATAACATTCGTATGTCAGATGGTATCGGACCATTTTTACGAGCATGAGTACAAGTAGCCAACGTGAGCGAGAATCGGACGCAA
Source organism: Myxocyprinus asiaticus (assembly GCF_019703515.2). Lineage (NCBI taxonomy): Eukaryota > Metazoa > Chordata > Actinopteri > Cypriniformes > Catostomidae > Myxocyprinus > Myxocyprinus asiaticus. The sequence continues at coordinate 50,514,817 of NC_059354.1, forward strand.
TTCCGATACCAGTATCGGGACATAGTTTCTATGGTATTTCGCTGCAAATATAACTGTCAATTGGTAGAAGTTGCCAAATTAGACAGATGTCAACATGGACAAAAGTAAAGTACTACATTAAATTCAACTTCACTTGAAGCAAGGATAAACATTGTTTGTGGTATTCTGTGCAGAAAATAACTGGCAAGTAATACAAATTAATTTCAATCTTTCAATTTAAAGACATTTGTGTTTTTGTACGATAAACAAATTTGTCATTGTGTTGGGTCACCACTTTATAGCCAATGTATAGTAAGAGAGTGCTGAAACAAAACTAGTTCTGAGCCAATGACTGGACTAACTGATGGGTTATTTCATATGTATAATTTAAATCACCACACACAGATTTAGTTTGACTTTGCATTAGCAGAATGTAATTTATCATTGCGAGCAAATAATTCCAATGAGGAAAATCAGTTCAGATAACTCACATTCAAGACTTACAAAACAGATGTGACATTGGAAAACTCATTTTTCTTCTACTTCAAACATAATCACAGGAGGACAAATATTTGCTGTCATTATTGCCAACGGAAGAGTCCCTAATAAAGCCACAAGGTTGTTATTCTAAATTCCTACAAAAATCCTTCAATACTAGGCTACATACTAGTCTAAACTTGCTACATACTACAGTCTACTGTTGTTACATACTACAGTCTACTCTTGCTACATACTAGTCTAAACTTGCTACATACTACAGTCTACTCTTGCTACATACTACAGTCTACTCTTGCTACATACTAGTATGAACTCTTGCTACATACTACAGTCTACTCTTGCTACATACTACAGTCTACTCTTGCTACATACTGGTACGTACGCTTGCTACATACTACAGTCTACTCTTGCTACATACTGCAGTCTACTCTTGCTACATACTGCAGTCTACTCTTGCTACATACTAGTACGAACTCTTGCTACATACTAGTACGAACTCTTGCTACATACTAGTACGAACTCTTGCTACATACTACAGTCTACTCTTGCTACATACTACAGTCTACTCTTGCTACATACTACAGTCTACTCTTGCTACATACTGGTACGTACGCTTGCTACATACTACAGTCTACTCTTGCTGCATACTACAGTCTACTCTTGCTACATACTACAGTCTACTCTTGCTACATACTACAGTCTACTCTTGCTACATACTGGTACGTACGCTTGCTACATACTACAGTCTACTCTTGCTGCATACTAGTACGAACTCTTGCTACATACTACAGTCTACTCTTGCTACATACTGGTACATACGCTTGCTACATACTACAGTCTACTCTTGCTGCATACTAGTACGAACTCTTGCTACATACTACAGTCTACTCTTGCTACATACTACAGTCTACTCTTGCTACATACTACAGTCTACTCTTGCTACATACTGGTACGTACGCTTGCTACATACTACAGTCTACTCTTGCTACATACTAATACAAACTCTTGCTACATACTACAGTCTACGCTTGCTACATACTAGTACGAACTCTTGCTACATACTACAGTCTACTCTTGCTACATACTACAGTCTACGCTTGCTACATACTACAGTCTACGCTTGCTACATACTGGTACGTACGCTTGCTACATACTGGTACGTACGCTTGCTACATACTACAGTCTACTCTTGCTACATACTACAGTCTACTCTTGCTACATACTACAGTCTACTCTTGCTACATACTGCAGTCTACTCTTGCTACATACTGCAGTCTACTCTTGCTACATACTGCAGTCTACTCTTGCTACATACTGCAGTCTACGCTTGCTGCATACTAGTACGAACTCTTGCTACATACTACAGTCTACTCTTGCTGCATACTAGTACGTACGCTTGCTACATACTACAGTCTACTCTTGCAACAAACTACAGTCTACCCTTGCAACAAACTACAGTCTACTCCTGCTGTACACTACAGTCTACTCCTGCTGCGTACTACAGCCTACTCCTGCTGCGTACTACAGCCTACTCCTGCTGCGTACTACAGCCTACTCCTGCTGCGTACTACAGTCCACACTTGCTACGTTACAGTCCACTCCTGCTGCGTACTACAGTCTACTCTTGCTACGTACTAGTACGTACTCTTGCTGCATACTACAGTCTACTCTTGCTATATACTACAGTCTACCCTTTCTACATACACATACTACAGTCTACTCTTGCTGCATACTACGGTCTACTCTTGCTGCATACTACAGTCTACTCTTGCTGCATACTACAGTCTACTCTTGCTGCATACTACAGTCTACTCTTGCTGCATACTACAGTCTACTCTTGCTGCATACTACGGTCTACCCTTGCTACGTACACATACTACGGTCTACCCTTACTACGTACACATACTACGGTCTACTCCTGCTGCGTACTACGGTCTACTCCTGCTGCGTACTACGGTCTACTCCTGCTGCGTACTACGGTCTACTCCTGCTGCGTACTACGGTCTACTCCTGCTGCGTACTACGGTCTACTCCTGCTGCGTACTACGGTCTACACTTGCTATGTTACAGTCTACTCCTGCTGCGTACTATAGTCTACTATTGTTGCATACTACAGTCTACACTTGCTACGTTACAGTCTACTCCTGCTGCGTACTACAGTCTACTCCTGCTGCGTACTACAGTCTACTCCTGCTGCGTACTACAGTCTACTCCTGCTGCGTACTACAGTCTACTCCTGCTGCGTACTATAGTCTACTATTGTTGCATACTACAGTCTACACTTGCTACGTTACAGTCTACTCCTGCTGCGTACTATAGTCTACCCTTGCTACATACTAGTACGTACTCTTGCTACATACTACGGTCTACTCTTGCTGCATACTACAGTCTAGTCTTGCTGCATACTACGGTCTACTCTTGCTGCATACTACGGTCTACTCTTGCTGCATACACATACTACGGTCTAATCCTGCTGCATACTACAGTCTACTCCTGCTGCATACTACAGTCTACTCCTGCTGCATACTACGGTCTACTCCTGCTGCATACTACGGTCTACTCCTGCTGCATACTACGGTCTACTCCTGCTGCATACTACGGTCTACTCCTGCTGCATACTACGGTCTACTCCTGCTGCATACTACGGTCTACTCTTGCTACATACTACAGTCTGCTCTTGCTACATACTACAGTCTGCTCTTGCTACATACTACAGTCTGCTCTTGCTACATACTACAGTCTACCCTTGCTACATACTACAGTCTACTCTTGCTGCGTACTACAGTCTGCTCTTGCTACATACTACAGTCTGCTCTTGCTACATACTACAGTCTACCCTTGCTACATACACATACTACAGTCTACTCTTGCTGCGTACTACAGTCTACTCTTGCTGCGTACTACAGTCTACTCTTGCTGCGTACTACAGTCTACTCTTGCTGCGTACTACAGTCTACTCTTGCTACATACTAAAGTCTACTCTTGCTGCATACTTCAGTCTACTCTTGTTTAATAAAAGTTTCGCTCGTTGTGCTATTTTAGATGCAGCTGATGTGAGTGAAATCCCTTTAGTATAATCCATAATCTTCAAAACTTAGAAGCCCAGTTACCTCTCCAGACTAATGCTGACCTCTATCAAAACTGTGTTAAATACATAGAAACACACAGACTTCGCAAAGAAAGAACTAATTATTTCTCAAAAAGTTGTCGCGCGTCCTGTTGCACAGTTCAGGTAAACTGTCACAGTCTGAGGAGGGAGGAAAGCGTCCATAAATGGTTAAACTGTAAAACTAAAGCGTGACGGAGCTTTAATAACGTCGGTTTGTAAGTGTACATACCCATTTTCAAGCGTCCCAGGACTTCTGCTGCAGTCGCATCAACTGTGGAGAGTTTAACGTGAACGCTTATTCCGCGAGCTCTGACTGCAGGATCTGCACGGGTACGTGACGTCAGCAAGGATTACCCGCCCCCACCGGACAGGAACGCCCTCTTTATCCGTTATGTGCTAGAATAATAATAATAGTAATAATAATAATAATAATAATAATAATAATACATTATTGTTTCTGTTGTTGTTGATATTATTATGGATAAAATCAATTAAATTCATTAAATTTAAATTAAACTAAATTAAATGTGTTCATTACAACTGATGAAGTGCACTACATACAAAATGCAATTTAGTTTGCGAGCTAAAATTAATTTGATTAAATTTAATTAAATTTAATTTGTTAATCAATTATTACAAATATTAATGAACTTACTCTATTAAAATATGATTTAATGTGAAGTCAAAGATTTCTTTTCATTTTCAAATTTAAGTACGTTTTATGTGTATTAACACCAACAGTTTGCCACGATAAAATGTGTATTCAATTTTATGTGAATTATTCCTTTTATTATTTACATTATCACAATCACTATCACGATTTTTGTTAAGATTTTTTATGCATGTTCCAGTGTAGAAAAAAATAAATAAATAAATAAATAAATAAATTATATATATATATATATATATTTTATAGGTATAATACATCAATTAATCACACTGAATGAACTAATCTTTAACAAAATAAAATAGAAACCAAACTAAATAAATTGTATTCATTTAAGTAAAAAAATGACATAATTCAATTTGATGGAATTTTGTTATGCAATTGAAATCTTAAAAATAGGAATTTTTATTTTTTTTTATTTTTTTTAGTGTCCACAAAAACACAACAAATGATTTGATAAGATCTGCTGAAATAAAAAGTGGCAGGTTCAGTTGGCGTAAGTAAAATGGGATTAAATCTTAACCATTAGCTGACCAATTTATTGATTTGGATGACACTTTGGTGAGAAATTAGAAAAGTCTTCTGTTGAATAGTTGTTTATTATTATTATTATTATTATTATTATTATTATTATTTCATCTTATTTTTAAAGCAATATCCTTAAAGCTTCTGTGATATCACCAGATTCATATCACGGTGTCTTCCTTGTACTTTATTATTGACAACAATACAATAAATAAAGTTGAGCTGTAATCTCATCACTGTTCCTGGTACATTACAGTCAGATATAAGCTTTTCAGTTCAGTGCTCAATGATCCAGCAAACTGCCATTTGGTTTCCAAGGAGCCTAAAATCCCCAAAATGCAACTCCTTTCAGTAGATGCCAAATGGCTTTAGTGAATGGAAAATCTGAGAATCAAAGAAAGTGAAGGCAGTATTCCCAGGAACAGTTTTTTTCAGGGTCTCAATTTTTTTAAGACTATGCAACATGACCCTCACAAAGAAATCAGAAAACTCTGGCAAGTGTTTAGGGCCAAACATTGCTTTATTCTTCTGTAGGTTCACACAGTTTTTCCCCCCATATATTATCAGATGCAAATATTGTAGAGTCAGTGAACAATAAGAGAGTTTATTTTAAATATGGATTGATTTTAGAGTGTACAAACTGCTAGATTAAATAGCATGTACCATCCAATACTATCCAATGAAAACTAAAGAAATAATTAACAACCAATGAACATCTGTGAATAGTGCATGCATGATATCATAAATATTGCAACTTGCAGTAAATCATTTGCATTTGTTCTCAAAATGACTCACTTGAATTTGTCCCAGAAGCTGACAGACGGAAAACAATCTTCTGCAAAAAAGTACAGTACATCACAGAAATAACATTTGGTAGAGCTATAAATAACTTCTACTGAACTTGCATTGTTTATATGGTCAAAAGCATGAGCATGTGTTATGTCACAGATTGTATATAGAGAGATGCATAAAGTATCCTTAGAATATAAAATCTTACTGTCTTCAGAGAAGTCCATGTTTTTGGACAGCAACATTTCAAGCATATTTAAGCAGATACATATCGCCACCTACTGGGCAGAGAGCAGAAGTTATAGTAAAAAAGGACTTAAACATTAATCGGTTTCTCACCCACACCTATCATATCCCTTCTGATGACATGGATTAAACCACTGGAGTCTTATGGATTACTTTTATGTTGCCTTTATTTGCTTTTTGGAGCCTCAAAGTTCTGGTCACCATTCACTTGCATTGTATGGACCTACAGAGCTGAAATATTCTTCTAAAAATCTTCATTTGTGTTCTGCAGAAGAAAGAAAGTCACACACATCTGGGATGGCATGAGGGGGAGTAAATGATGGGAGAAGTTTCATTTTTGGGTGAACTATCCCTGTAAGGGCCTAAACTTTTGAATACCCATTTGAAGCACCTCTATTGTTTTTGTTTTGTTTTGTTTGTTTGTTTGTGATTTTCTCCCCTTTTCTCCTCAATTTGGAATGCCCAATACCCAATGCGCTCTAAGTCCTCGTGGTGGCGTAGTGACTCGCCTCAATCTGGGTGACGGAGGACGGAGACCGTCAATCCATGCATCTTATCACGTGGCTTGTTGAGCGCGTTACCACGGAGACGTAGCGCGTGTGGAGGCTTCACGCTATTCTCCGCGGCATCCACGCACAACTTACCACACGCCCCACCGAGAGCGAGAACCACATTATAGCGACCACGAGGAGGTTACCCCATGTGACCCTACCCTCCCTAGCAACCGGGCCAATTTGGTTGCTTAGGAGATCTGTCTGGAGTCACTCAGCATGCCCTGGATTCGAACTCACGACTCCAGGTGTGATAGACAGCGTCAATACTCGCTGAGATACCCAGACCCCCAAAGCACCTCTATTGTTGAGGGCAATCAGGGTTTTTGGTACTCTCCAAACCTCATTGAACTGAATTTCTTGCTTTAGTAAAACAACAGAGACTTTTAAAATAAATATTCAATGGAAATAGATAAGAAGTTCCACAGATGGGTTCAAACTTCACATCCAAAGGAAAAGTGAAGCAACAGTTGACAGCTGTTAAGAGCGGCGTAAGATAAAATCCTTTAGAGAGTCCAAATGACGTGATTGGAATGATTACATGAGTTTAAAACATCACCATGTTTGTCTTGCCTCTTTGGAAAGGATTTTCTCAGTCGTTGCTTTAGAATCTGACAAACAGCAGCTGTCTGTCTTTTACTTTATGCATTTATTCCTTTAGCTGACTTTTTTTTATCCAAAGTGACTTACAAATAAGGAATACAGTGACAGCAGGACGTTCATACAGCCGATTTATGTCCATTTGCCATTTAAATATAGAACAGATTTCATCAGTGTCTCTGGACGTTACTTTTGTTTCACTAAAGCCCAATTTCACAGTCTGAAATACTGACAGCACTGTGACAATGAGGTCTAAAATAGAGTTATAATAACAGAAACTATAAGGTTTCAGGCACTTTTGTAACTGTGAACTTCTAGATAGATCACCCCTGTGGTCACATATAATAATACACACACTTAAAATTTTTTATATATATATATATATATATATATATATATATATATATATATATATATATATATAATTAAACTAAACTTCTCTCTCCTCATCCCCTCCCCGAGAGTCCCCCAAAAACGCTAAATAATTACCCCATTTCTTAACAAACAAGTCCCCAAACCCAAGCCTTCTACTTGCCACCTCCTCAAAAGCTGCCACCCTCCCCGTCTCCACACACCACTCCGGAAATGCTGGCGCTCCGTCTGACTTCCATCCCCTTAAAATAATTTGTCTGCCAGTCATGATACTGGTCAGAACCCAATTTTTTATATTTTTATCCCCCAAATTTATGACCGCCCTATCACCCAAAATATAGACTCTGGGGCAAAGTAAAATTTGAGTGCCCAATACGTCACACATAAAACTCTGAACCTTCAACCAAAACTCTTGGATCTTAACACACCCCCAAAAAATATGGATTGTGTCCCCATCTTCTGATTGGCATCGCCAGCAGGTGGGTGTGTCTTTAAGACCAAGCCTATACAATCCAGAGGGGGTCCAATAGAATCGATGTAAAATCTTAAATTGCATAAGGCGCACCCTTGCATCTCTAGATGTAGACTTGATGTTTTTTAGAATCCTAAACCACACTCCCTCCTCCAATACCAAGTTTAAATCTTTCTCCCATAATCTCTTGAGAGAAGTTGAAGCTCCATCCCCCAGACTATGAATTAGCAGGGAGTAATACACTGATGCCTCATGATCTTTTCCAAAAGCAGCAATCACCACTTTTAGAGTATCTGCCACTTTAAGGGGGTGTATGCTACTCCCAAAAATAGTACAGAGCAGGTGGCACAGCTGTAAATACCTAAAGAACTGAGATCTGGGAATCCCAAAATGTTGAACCATATTTTCAAAGGATCTCAACACTCCACTCTCTTATAGGTCACCGAGTGTAGTGACCCCCCTCACAATCCACTCTGACCAACAGAAAGGGGACTCATTAATACATTATTTTGGGTTCAGCCATATGCTTGAGGCAACATTTAAATAAATGTCCGAATTAAACACTCTGGACACTTTTGTCCATACCGAGTGCAAATACGAGATAACGGGGTGTAACTTAACTTCTTCGGTTAGTATAATAGAAAGGCTTTGCAATGGCGAAGTGGGGGCAAGAAATTCCTGTTCAATAACAAACTAGGGAGGGGCTCTCTCAGGTGGAAGTGACCAATGAGCCAAATGTCTGAGACCGAATGCATAATAATTAAACAAAATCTTGTTTTGTCTCATATTTCATCTCAAGCATGCTCTTGAATAAAAAACTTTCAAGTCCTGGTGAAACGTCTCCAAGTCAGCTTTAAGAGAGAAATCTGTTTCTCCTGGGATATGAAGAAACATCCATGAATGCATGCCACTGTGTGTTAGGCAATGTCTGTTTTCAAGAAGCTTTCTTTAGATCAAGATTTTTCTGAACTGGCCTGTTTTTGTGGTCTCAGCTGTATCATATAATCTTGGTGATAGGAGAAACAAGCAAGTGCACACAGAACATTACAGTGAGACACAGAATATAAAACAAGGTAAGAGTATAAATAGACACACATATAATAGGACGTATAACATAGAATGGCGTATGTGGTAATACAGGTGCATCTCAATAAATTAGAATGTCGTGGAAAAGTTCATTTATTTCAGTAATTCAACTCAAATTGTGAAACTCGTGTATTAAATAAATTCAATGCACACAGACTGAAGTAGTTTAAGTCTTTGGTTCTTTTAATTGTGATGATTTTGGCTCACATTTAACAAAAACCCACCAATTCACTATCTCAAAAAATTAGAATACATCATAAGACCAATAAAAAAAACATTTTTAGTGAATTGTTGGCCTTCTGGAAAGTATGTTCATTTACTGTATATGTACTCAATACTTGGTAGGGGCTCCTTTTGCTTTAATTACTGCCTCAGTTTGGCGTGGCATGGAGGTGATCAGTTTGTGGCACTGCTGAGGTGGTATGGAAGCCCAGGTTTCTTTGACAGTGGCCTTCAGCTCATCTGCATTTTTTGGTCTCTTGTTTCTCATTTTCCTCTTGACAATACTCCATAGATTCTCTATGGGGTTCAGGTCTGGTGAGTTTGCTGGCCAGTCAAGCACACCAACACCATGGTCATTTAACCGACTTTTGGTGCTTTTGGCAGTGTGGGCAGGTGCCAAATCCTGCTGGAAAATGAAATCAGCATCTTTAAAAAGCTGGTCAGCAGAAGGAAGCATGAAGTGCTCCAAAATTTCTTGGTAAACGGGTGCAGTGACTTTGGTTTTCAAAAAACACAATGGACCAACACCAGCAGATGACATTGCACCCCAAATCATCACAGACTGTGGAAACTTAACACTGGACTTCAAGCAACTTGGGCTATGAGCTTCTCCACCCTTCCTCCAGACTCTAGGACCTTGGTTTCCAAATGAAATACAAAACTTGCTCTCATCTGAAAAGAGGACTTTGGACCACTGGGCAACAGTCCAGTTCTTCTTCTCCTTAGCCCAGGTAAGACGCCTCTGACGTTGTCTGTGGTTCAGGAGTGGCTTAACAAGAGGAATACGACAACTGTAGCCAAATTCCTTGACACGTCTGTGTGTGGTGGCTCTTGATGCCTTGACCCCAGCCTCAGTCCATTCCTTGTGAAGTTCACCCAAATTCTTGAATCGATTTTGCTTGACAATCATAAGGCTGCGGTTCTCTCGGTTGGTTGTGCATCTTTTTCTTCCACACTTTTTCCTTCCACTCAACTTTCTGTTAACATGCTTGGATACAGCACTCTGTGAACAGCCAGCTTCTTTGGCAATGAATGTTTGTGGCTTACCCTCCTTGTGAAGGGTGTCAATGATTGTCTTCTGGACAACTGTCAGATCAGCAGTCTTCCCCATGATTGTGTAGCCTAGTGAACCAAACTGAGAGACCATTTTGAAGGCTCAGGAAACCTTTGCAGGTGTTTTGAGTTGATTAGCTGATTGGCATGTCACCATATTCTAATTTTTTGAGATAGTGAATTGGTGGGTTTTTGTTAAATGTGAGCCAAAATCATCACAATTAAAAGAACCAAAGACTTAAACTACTTCAGTCTGTGTGCATTGAATTTATTTAATATACGAGTTTCACAATTTGAGTTGAATTACTGAAATAAATGAACTTTTCCACGACATTCTAATTTATTGAGATGCACCTGTATATGTGCAATGTAGGGGTATGTACAGTCATTGAATTAAATATGAGTGAATTTACATATGTACATGAGATATTTATACATTATTGCACTATGTGAGTCCTGAAGGCAGTTTAATTGTTCATGTGGAAAATGGCCTAAAAATTTTTCTTGTGCCTGGTTGTCCTGGCACTCAGTGCTCTGTAGAGCCAGCCAGAGGGCAACAGTTCAGAGAGGGAGTGGGCAGGGTGTGTGGGGTCCTGCACGTTTTCTCACTCTGGAAATGTACAGGTTTGGAGGGTGGGTAGGGGGGCACCAATAATCCTCTCAGCAGTCTTGACTGTCCGTTGTAGTTTCCTTCTGTTTGATTTGGTGGCTGAACCAAACCAGACAGTTATAGATGTAAACAGGACAGACTCAAACGAGATGCATTATAAAATCCACACTGATCACATGCAATGTTAAGATATTTTCATTTTCGCTGTGGTTCATTGAGTACACACTGTGTACCAGAGCAACGTTCACAAAATGTAACACATATGGACTGACAGAGAAAGTGAAGAACTCGAGAATGCGAGATGAATAAAACAAAATTCCAGGCATTTTTCAGACGAAGGATTTTTAATGAATTCTACAGAGCGGAGAGAGGGGAAATGTGTGCAGCCTGTGCAACCAACTTTCCTATAATGTCTGGAACAGACATGTCGCAGAGGAGCGTGTAGTGCACAGATCAACTTACAATTCAACAAAAACACAAACTCAGAATGGCTTTACAGTGGCGATGTGGGAGTGGAGAGGCAAATGTGAAATAATGAGGTACCTTATTACAGACAGATTTACAAGAAAAGCTTATTAAGAACCCTTTTATAAGTTAAAGTGGGAAAAGCAGTGTATTATTTAGTGGTAAACTGGAAGTCCTTTCAGGATGTCAGGGTGTTCGTACCCTATTTGTGACATAATATTGATTACCACAAAAAATTAAGTTCGACTCGTTCCTTCTCATATTTAAAAAAAGCACAAATGTGTGTTCCAGTGAGACACTTACAATGGAAGTCAATGGGGTCAATCTGTAAACATTAAAATACTCACTGTTTCAAAAGTATAGACAAAAGACATAAACAATATGTGTGTTAACATGATTTTACTGTGATACAATCACTTACTAAACACATCTGTGGAACGATATAGACAATTATACAATATTGTTGCCATGACGATGTAATGTCGACAAACCCTAAAACCCTAAATTGACGATTTATACAACTTTACACCTCAAATAATACACCAGTTTTAACAGAAGAATTAATGTAAGTGCTTTTATAAAATTATAAGCGTCACATTTCTGCCTTTAAACCCTCCAAATATTGACCCCATTGACTTCCATTGTAAGTGTCTCACTGGAACACAGATTTGTGCTTTTTTAAAGAAAAGGAGGAACGAGTCGAAATTAATTTTTGTGGTAATCAACATTATGCAACAAATGCTATTGATTGAGATTAACTTGTATTGAAACTGGAATATTCCTTTAAACATATTGAGAGATGTACAGAATGCCTTTATGATTATGATTATGATTATTTAACTATAGTCTTGTATGTGTGGGTGAATTTCAGGACCTATTTCACCTTAAAATCAAAAGAAAGAAATAAGAAAGTAAATTTTACTTAGTCCAGTTTTAGGACAATTTGATGGATTATTTTCATGACAATTAAACATTTCAATGCAAAAATAATAAAAGCTCATTAGCATTGCAATATGTAAAAAACAAACAATGACACATTATTTACAGCTGATGTAACTTTTTCTGTGTTAAAAAAAATTCTCAAATAGTGCCACTGTTTCTGTGGCACTTTGAAAATTGCTGTGTTTGTTTTGAGTGACCTGTCTAGACCCGGTTAGGGTTAGGGTTAGGGTTAGACTGGCGTTAGTTGGGGGCGGGACTATCTGACTGTTTGACCAATGGCGACGGGGGGCGTATACAAAAAGCCAAAACAAAAGTTTATTTTTGCAATTCCATATGATGATGCTAGTGTCCCAGAAATGACATACTTCAGCTTTAAATTATAATGTATGTGTGTCTCACGATACTATGTGTTGTTCTCCCTTTAATTTATTCTGATTTAGATGAAACAAAAATCACTGATTTAGGGTAACGAGAATTTGGGGAAGGAAAATGTGTTGAAAACAATGTCACAATGCAAAATAAAACAGGCCTTCATCTTAAAGCAAACATACGTTCTTATTGATTTTTGCTTATTACTTTGGACTGGACATGTTTTTATTTATTTATTTATTTAGATGTCAACAAACGAACCCATTTGAAAGGCAAATAATCCAATGCTGCTGCTATCTGTAGTGTTGCATGCTGATCATTGTGCACCAGACAGCTTTTCTGTTTGACCTGTTAAGTAAAACAGATTATAAGGTAAATTACACATGTCTGTAAAATATCTCCATCTCTACATACTGTAACTATAGAGAGCAATCTGAGTTATTAATGCATTCCAGTCCTTTTGATTCTATCGCCTCCCACCTCTTTGTTTTCTCACATTTTGTGTCTCATGTGTAATCGTGGCTGCAGTTTGATCCATCTCACAGCAGATGTCAGTGTGTGCTGCGGTGTGGAGAACTGATCAGCTATTCTTTGAGGACTTTTAGATCATAGCATTCCAGTCAGCACTTCTCCATCTCTCTGTGCACCTGTAAGGCCTGTATCACCTCAGTCTATAAACTTTAGACATTCAAAACCTATTTTAAAGGTTTTCTAAAGCCAACAACCAGTTCTGTCTTGGCAAACTTTCATGTCCAAGTCATACGGTATTTTGTTCCCTTAAAAACTTATATTTGGACTTGATTGACAGTCTCAAAAAATGTGTGTCTTACAGAAAGACACATTCATACCCGTTTATATGTCATTATTTTAGAGAACTTAAACAGCAATGATGGAATGAGTTGCTCAGACTGAGCCAGTCTGAATGTAACCGGTCCTGCTCGACCCGCTCTGAGCGGGATTCAAACCGGTGATCCCCGGCATGGGAGGCGGGCATGCTAATGAGGATTCTTAAGGCCCATAGTGTCAGTCACTAGTGCACCTCTTGAGGAGAGAGAGATTTACACATACCGCACAGCTATCACGTACCAGCTCGCTCCCGCTACATAAACACATGAGGCAGGAGTAATCCCAAGAGACGATTCCATCCTATAATAACTGTTTACGTCATTCAGATCTATATGAGTATAGTATATAGAGTATATAGAATAAGCACATCATTTGTTTTTTCCATGTCATTTTAAGGAAGATACCTAAATGATAACTTTTCATCTGTGTAACCATTTATATGATATACTGCAGCCAGTGCTGAGAAGTGTGGGATTACATGTAATCTGTAATCTGATTTAAAATAATTGAGTACTTGTAATTTATTGCATTACATTTTAAAATGTTTGTCATCTGATTACATTCTTGATTACCAACAATGGCAAAATCTAGTGCGGAAATACTGATATAAGGGGTGTAAATATTTTCTCTGATAACAATATGATTCGATTAAATTTGGTAGTAATTAAATTTGACTATTTTGGAACACTTAAGCAGAATTTATTATTATTATTATTATTATTATTATTCAATTTATTTATTTTTTATTAATGTTTAACGAACGGAGTGTTAATTGGTACTTAATTTAAAATAAAAAAAATTATTTAAATTTTCAAATCAAATTAATCCACAAATAATCAAATTACATGACCTAAAAATGACATTACTGATTACAATTTAAGTCATGTAATTTGTAATCAGTAACACATTTCAGAGGTAATCTACCCAACACTCAGGGGCGGGTTTACGATTTCTGAGGCCCCAAGTATCCGACCAAGCCAGGGCCCCATTTCGAAAATGTTTGCTTAAAAAATGACATAAAATGTATTTTAAATCATCATTTTAAATTCATCCTATCAACCACTGTAGCCAAGTACATTCAAAATGTTTAATGAAATAAAGATCTTGTTAAAGATAATTAATGCATGTTTTCTGGTTTTTCCACAATACAGTATGTAAGCATCATAGGCAACATTTGTAACTAACAATAAACATACAAGGCATGGCGGCCCCTCAGCACACTAGAGCAGAAGGAAAAACCCATTGCCGTTTATCAAGCACTGAAACTGCTTGTTGCAGAACAATCTGGAATAACGTTAAACATTGTAACAGTCCCCTCTTTGCAACCTGAACTTGTTCAGAACGTTAAATCTTTGTGACATCTGCGCTGAAAAAACCCCCAATCTAGACACAATGCAACGACTGAAACAGAACGCAGGTGTCTCGGCATGCATTTTTGAAACCTGAAGCTCTTATTAACTTGACACAGTGTCTAAAAATGTGCCGGTCCTCCGTGAGACACTGAAGAAACAGCGAGACGCGGTGTAGCAGGTATGGACGTTCATCCAGCGCGTTTACACTGGATGAACGTCACACACGTTTGGTGTGAACAGCCCCTAACTCATCCGTTCGCACATATCTGACAAGTTTGGATGGCCTATATATATATATATATTTATTTTTTTTTTTTCATAAATTACAAACCCAAACCCTACTTAAAAAACTCACCTGTCCCGACCCCAGCGGCTTCTAATGTGAACCGCTCTAAGTGCGCTGACAATAGCGTATTTGTGCATGTACAAATTTTTTTGTGGAGCTTTCCTACCGGGGCGGGGGCCCCCCGACGTCTGGGGCTCCATGCAATTGCATGGTTTGCGTGGTGGTTAAATCCGCTACTGCCAACACTGATTCCAGATCTTTACTTATTTGAATCTCAACACTGAGTGTTTCTCACAGATTGTGGGTTTTCATTTTACGTTCAAAAGCTGTCTGAAAAAATGTCAAGAATCTAAAAAAAGGCAGAGAGTGTGTCCAGATAAACTTCACTTTGCCAAACAGTGTTTTTCTAGAAGTATGCACCCCTCTTTTCCTCTAAAACACGATTTACTGTTCCTCAGTGCTCTGAGTCTGAAATATTAATATCTGGGAGGAAATCTGTTCACTGCTGCTGTTTTGAGAGCGACAAAATACCGGCCATCACTCCATTAATGCTTGTGCCTGAGGGGGAGAGAAATACTACTGACATCTCCATCAAAACAGACACATCTGTAGTAAACCGTTGAAAACTATGCTGAGCGATTCAAAGAACAATACACCAAATGAAATGGCAGTTCTGTCAGATGAAAAGCACTCCAAAATTATAATATCACCTGTATATTATATACCTGCAGTGTAACTTTTTTATAAGATTTTTAAAGGACTAGTTACTTAATTTTTTGCCAATCCAAACCTGTATTACTTTCCTTTGTCTGTAAAACACAAAATGAGATGTTAGTCATAATGTCTGAGCTACTCTTATACAATGCAATCCATCGGATTCTGCACTCTTTTTCTGTTTAAACATGCGCTAGATGGATGTCTTTGATGTTGCATCGCGTCCAGTTGTTTTGCACGGGAACGGAGCGTTTTTACTCAGTCTCACAGAATGAACGTCAATATAACAACATTTTAGAGGTGCTACAACAACTGTGTGTTTTGTTTAATTTCACACAAATCACGCCTACAACGGCTGATTATGATTTTATGAACGCATATTTTTTGCACTGTTACTCACACTGCTATGTTATGATATCAAAACACTTACTTTATCACATGATTTGACAAACGATACATTTTAACATTTGTATTACAGACTCACCTACATTTACACGCTCATTCAAATGTGATTATTTTGCACGGTCGCTCACCTGATAAAGTTGGAGATTGGACTCTGAGGACCGCAGCTCAAGACCAGTTAAGCACGCAAGCTGACACGTGAGTGTCATAGAAGTGACACGAGATGACGTGGTTGCTTCATTAAGTTTTCGGTTAAAGTTTTAGATTTGCGAGGTACGTTGTACTCATTCAAATCTCCATCTATTATTTCCCTTAAAAACCTCGTCTGATTACGTCACCATTTCAGTCGCTTTTGGCGCCCCCCACTGGACATTTCACTGGGAAACTGCAGCCAAACGTGAAATGAAGCACGTAATTTCATTTTGCAAAAACGTTGCCATGGTCACGTAATGTTCATGAGATCAGGCTGTTTTTCAGACAACGTGTCAGTCAAAAAAGATCTCGAGACACCTGCGTTCTTACAGTATAAATTGCACGTGTCTAGCTTTTTTAGCGCAAGAACACATTCTGTCTGCTTGAAATTTAAGTTGTTTTCCACTGAAAAAATTCCCCTCCGTCTAAGCTTTCAAATCTCATTAGCATTGATGAATACTCGTATATTTGCTAAGGTCAGTTTGGACACTCTTGGCTCTCGCATGTCACATATTTTTCCTCGTGGTGGCGTAGTGACTCGCCTCAATCCGGGTAGCAGAGGACGAATCTCAGCGTCACCGCGGAGACCTAGTGCGTGTGGAGGCTCACGCTATTCTCCACGGTATCCATGTACAACTCACCACGCGCCCCACCAAGAGCGAGAACCACATTATAGTGACCATGAGGAGGTTACCCCATGTGACTCTACCCTCCCTAGCAACCGGGTCAATTTGGTTGCTTAGTAGACCTGGTTGGAGTCACTCAGCACACCCTGGATTCAAACTCACGACTCCAGGTGTGGTAGTCGGCGTCAATACTCGCTGAGCTACCCAGGCCCCCGCATATCACATCACTGATCGTGAGGTTCCTGGATTGAATGTTACTGAGAGTGAATGAGCTTTCAGAGCTGCGTCAGAGGGGAAGATAATCCGCAAATGAGGACTTAAGTTTCAGTTTGTTCCTCACACAAAGCTCTTATGAAATCTGATGACAGCAACATAATTGGATCACTTTCCAATTAATATTTTGATTTTATCCACTCAAGTAAACATAGACCACATATCTGGTCACGTGCCAACTTTCTCAAGCAATACAATGAAGAGTTCTCACATTCTCTGACATTCACCGAGCGTGCTGGATGGTGTTCTCTGTTGAAGATGGCACCAACTTTAAAAGATGTTTTTATCATCAGAGGAGGCCATACAACACACCAGCTCCCTTATCAGTGTGTGTCTGGCTGATGTTGCCATGGTAACACTGTTTACACCCTGCTGGTGTTCTATAAATGGCACACGGATGATGGCACAGACAGACCATAGGTAGTGCAATGTGAAATGAAATGCCCTATCCTGCTAATAATGACAAATGAACATTATGAAAACATTCTTTCTTTGGAATCAGGTGGTGAAAAACTATTTGCCATAAAAGTTAGGCTGATTCTGGACACGCTGGACAATTTGCCCACGGCTTAGAAGTCTTAAAGCATTGTGTGTTCCAACTGTAGCAAACTCAGAACTTCAAAGTCACCAATTTCCTAATTGTCTTTATTATTGGGATTCCATTCGAGCTGTTTTAGAATCGCCAGAGCTACGTAAAGGAGCTTTGTTATTTTAATTGCTTAAGAGCCCACAGAATTAATATTCAGGGAATGCTCAGATGTAATCAGTACACCCCATAATAATGTCAAATACAGTTGTAAAAGGATAGTGACAATGATGTAAATGTAATGACATTAGCTTACACTGAATACAACAATGTGGTAGATGCACACAGGACTGTCTGTCTAAAGCCTTGGCCAATACTTCAAGCTTTTAGAAGCATCGTATGTTGCCACGGCAACCTGCGGGAGAGGAAATTAAACAAGAACAAGGGATTATGAGGACCGTCCGACCCAGGGAATGCACACACACAAAGAAACACACAGAGTAATGGTTTTTTAAGTGAACCTAAAAGTAAATATTTTGCATGACCAGAATTGCAAAATCTCTTGTACAAAACTGCGGCCTGACTACTTTAATAGCAGCACAAATTCAGATTCTTCTTTAATGGACACTTCACAAAGCCCCGCCTTAAAAAACGTTTCGTTTGTGTGTTCGGACACACTGTAAAAAATTCTGTTAAATTTATCTTAAAAAATGGCCAGCACTTCACCATTAAAAAAATATGGTAACAACGGTCAATTAAACCACATAAAATGGAACATAAAACACCCCAACGTAAATAACTTATATAAAAAATAAGAAGAAACATTAATATTTTAATACAATATAATCAGATGTGTTATTGAAAAGTGCATGTATTGTCTTGTTAAACATTATGTACATTTTTATTGTTAACTATAAAGGTAATTCACAGTTTTTACATCTAAAAAGCACATTTTGAATTGTGTAATTTTACTGTAAAATTACATGTATTGTCTTGTCAAACATACATCTTATAAAACTATAAGGTAATTAATAGTTTTTACATCTGGAAAACATTTTTTGTGTCATTTTTACTTTAATTTTACATGTATTGTCTCGTTAAACATTATATAAATTTTTATTGTAAACTATATGGTAAATCATACTTTTTACATCAAAAAAGCACATTTTACTTTGCAAAGATCTACTGTAAAATTACACGTATTGCCTTGTCAAACACATCTTGTTAAACTATAAGGTAATTAATCGTTTTTACATCTAGAAATCTTTTTTGTGCTATTTTTACTGTAGTATTACATGTATTGTCTTGTGAAACATTATGTAAATTTTTATTGTTAACTATAATGTAATTCATACTTTTTACATCAAAAAAAGCATATTTTACTTTGCAAAATTTTACTGTAAAATTACACGTATTGTCTTGTCAAACACACCTTGTTAAACTATACGGTAATTCACAGTTTTCACATTTAGAATTTTTTTTTTATACGTTTACTGTAATATAAAATGTATTGTCTTGTTAAACATTAAATATTTTTTTATTGTTAACTATAAAGGTAATTCACAGTTTTTACATCTAAAAAGCATATTTTGCTTTACAAAACTTTACTGTAAAATTACATGTATTGTCTTGTCAAACTATAAGGTTATTAATAGTTTTTATTTTCATTTTGTACTGTTATATTACATATATTGTCTTATTGAACATATAATATACATTTTCACCATTAACTATAAGGTAAATCATATCTAAAAAACAATTTATTTGCAACATGTTAAACAGTACAAATTTCACCGTTGCTATAAAGTAATTTAAAATTTTTACATCTAAAAATTTTTTTGCAATACATTTTACATTCTTTCCAATTAAAATAGTAGTTTTAAAATGAATTTTATAGATATTCTTAAAAAATACGGTAAAACATTGTTCCTGGGGTACTAATGAAACAGACACAAGATACAGTACCTAGAGATGATGCACACTGTATTTTTCTCTGCGTTTCCAAATGTTTAAATAAATGTGCATTCTGTGGATTAAACTGTGTTAGCCCTCATTCCCTAATAAACATGTATAACATCAGTAATTCTGGTATTCAGTTACACTGAAAGTATCTACTATGAGGATGTAAAACTGCCATTTATCTATTCTCTGTCAGTGTTTCTCATTATTCTCACTGCAGGAGGCCTTCAAGTTGTTAGAGTGATTTTACAATCGGCAATGAAGAGCAATGAAGATAATAGATCATTTCAAAGACAGAGACGTCACAGCAGGCCACACTATTGCTTTATCAACGTTATAATTACAGGCTTGAATTGCTTAATTGAGATATTAATTACATTCTTTGCAACGTTATAATTTGCCATATTACTTTATGTGCAGAAAATGAACAAAAAGTAAACATAGTTCCAAAGTATCCATGGTGACAGACCACAAACCTTTCCCAATGCATTCAGCTGTATTTGATGATATGCATCTGATTTATGACAGAAGGAAAAAATAGCAATTGAGTATTTTATGTTTTAAAATAAAACACTCTTTTAATTAAGATACATTTTTGGTCATGCCTTTTCATTAAAAAAACAACAATTAAAGGAATAGTTTACCCAGAAATGTTAATTCTGTTATTATTTACTCACCCTCGTATAATTCCGACCGTTATTTTGTCTGCAAAACACAAAAAGAGAAATTAGAAAAGTTCCAAAGAGGACAGAAAACACTATTAAAGTATCATAAAACTATACATACCAAGTCATACGATAGCTTTGTATTTAAGTCATTATTTAAGCTGGGTTCAAAACACTAAAAATAACATAGACATAAGGCCTTTTATGGTGCTTTTTGTCCTTTTTGATGCTTGACAGACGTGATCAAACTGAAAGATTCTTCAGAAATTCTCTCCACGTCTGAGACCGTCAATCCACGCATCTTATCACGTGGCTTGTTGAGCGCGTTACCGTGGAGACGTTGCGTGTGTGGATGCTTCACGCTATTCTCCGCGGCATCCATGCACAACTCGCCACGTGCACCACCGAGAGCGAAAACCACATTATAGTGACCACGAGGAGGTTACCCCATGTGACTCTACCCTCCCTAGCAACCGGGCCAATTTGGTTGCTTAGGAGACCTGACTGGAGTCACTCAGCATGCCCTGGATTCGACTTTACTTGCTGAGCTACCTAGGCCCCCCCATGAGGGAATACTATGGTTTACTTTATTGAAAGTGTAGTAAGTAGTGATGTACTTCACTCAATAATTGAAGACATCGGTTCAGTCCAAACGTCAGAAATATCCGCTGCTTAACCCTCACTTCAGCTGCTATAAGTGAAGTCACATACTTTATTTATAGAGATAAAACTGCACTCTCTCTCCCATCAAAACTCCATATTAAACACTTTGACAGAATTCCACCTCTGACAACGTTCCCTTTACTGGCTGCTGAAATCTGCTAGAAATCAATTCAAGACACGGTTTCTTCCAATGGCCCAGTCACACGCTACATTCAGCCTGTTATCAGGACGATTTTCCACCCAAAAACATTTCAATCAGCAGCATTTGTGGCATGATGTTGATTTCCACAAAAATTCATTTTTGTAATTCCTTTTCTGTGTGGCACTTACAATGGAAGTCAATGGGGTCAATCTGTAAACATTAAAATACTCACTGTTTCAGAAGTATAGACACAAGACATAAACAATATGTGTGTTAACATGATTTTACTGTGATAAAATCACTTACTAACCGCATCTGTGGAAAGATATAGCCAGTTTTACAACTTCGTCGCCATGGCGATATATCGCCATAAACCCTCATACTCAAAAACGACTGCAAATATGATGATTTAAACAACTTTACAGCTAAAATAATACATGAGTTTTAACAGAAGATTTAATGTAAATGCTTTTATAAAATTATAAGTTTCACATTTCTGACTTTAAACCCTCCAAAGATTGACCCCATTGACTTCCATTGTAAGTGTCTCACTGGAACACAGATTTCTGCTTTTTAAAGAAAAGCAATTAATTTTTGTGTTAATCAATATTATACCACAAATGCTGTCGACTGAGCTTAACTTGCATTGAACCTGGAATATTCCTTTAATCGTTTTACAACAGCATATAGAAGTAAATAAATGAATTACTGCAATGATTATAATTTTTGCACTCAACAATATCACTTTGGTGTTTGAGTGTTGCCTTAAAACAAATTATTTCCATGGAGTCCAAGGATGTGAACAGCTCCATGTAGAATCATAGATTCGTCACAGTGATTCCGAGATGATGTGAAGTTCTTTTTAACTCGTCACAGTGTCTAAAAATGTGCCGGTCCTGCGTGAGACGCTGAAAAGACAGCGAGAAATGGACCAATGGACAAAGACATCCAGTGCACGTTTACAAAGAAAAACAGTGTGGACGCATGCAAAAACACATTTGGTGTGAACAGTCCCTAACTCGTCAATTTGCGTGCGCCCTTTTTCACTAATTACAGACCGAACCCAAAGTTTAAAAAATGCACAATTGTCCTGATGGGACGGTTTGGCGGGTCCCAGACCTCGAGCACAAACTCCTTTTATGGTACTTTTATGTTGAATTTTGTCCTTTTTGGAGCTTGTCAGACATGGTCACATCGAACTGCTGTTGTATGTAAAAGAGCCACATGAGGATTTTTTTTTTAAAACGGTGTTACACAGCATATGGGTTTGGAACGACATGAGGGTGAATAAATAATGAATTTTCATTTTTGGGTAAACTATTCCTTTAACTATCAGTTGTGTATGCGCCAATAGTTCAAAACACCATCTCTTTCTCACCAGTCTTTGATGGGAAATATTTACCCGTTTCTCCTGACAGATGACATCATACGTAACAATTATCTGCATCCCCTTACGCCACGTTCCGTCCGTCATATTCCAAGG